>NC_069502.1:522885675-522909870 GCF_027579735.1 Bombina bombina | reverse complement strand
ATTTATACAGGTAAGTATTTAGTTTTAAATAGGAATTATTTAATTAATAATAGGAATTTAATTTAGATTTATTTTAATTATATTTAAGTTAAGGGGTTAATAACTTTAGTATAGTGACAGCGACGTTGGGGGCGGCAGATTAGGGGTTAATAAATGTAGGTAGGTGTTGGCGGTGTTAGGGCCGGCAGATTAGGGGTTAATAATATTTAAATAGTGTTTGCGATGCGGGAGTGCGGCGGTTTAGGGGTTAATATGTTTATTATAGTGGTGGCAATGTCCGGTTCGGCAGATTAGGGGTTAAAAAATTTATTTTTAGTGTTTGCAATGTGGGGGGCCTAGGTTTAGGGGTTAATAGGTAGTTTATGGGTGTTAGTGTACTTTTTAGCACTTTAGTTAAGAGTTTTATGCTACGGCGTTGTAGTGTAAAACTCTTAACTACTGACTTTAAAATGCGGTACCAGGCTTGACAGGAGAGGGTCTATCGCTCACTTTTTGTCAGACTCGTAATACCGGCGCTATTCAAGTCCCATTGAAAATATAGGATACGCAATTGACGTAAGTGGATTTGCGGTATTTCCGCGTCTGGCAAAAAAGGGAGCGGTACACCTGTACCTGCAAGACTAGTATTACCAGCGGGCGTTAAAAGCAGCGTTGGGACCTCTCAACGCTGCTTTTTAACCCTAACGCAAAATTCATAATCTAGGTAAGTGTGTTCACCAAAAATGGGCCGGCATCTAAACTTACATTCTTGCATTTCAAATAAAGATACCAAGAGAATGAAAAGAATTTGATAATAGGAGTAAATTAGAAAGTTGCTTAAAATTGCATGCTCTATCTGAATCAATAGAAAAAATTTGGGTTCAGTATCCCTTTAACTCCGCAGTCTACAAAAACACATGCAATAAAAAAAGTGCCTGCCACCTGCCTAAATCAAATCCTCACCCAGGATTAATTAAGTCCCAAAAAAATTAAGCAGGGAGGGGGGGGGGCGGAGCCAACAGCCGAAACAGCAAGATGTGTCTTTACAGAGCTCCTGCTGTTTGATCAAATAACTCATCATCATAAGCAAGTTAAGGATTCCTATACATTAATGTTTTTTTCTTTATTGAGCCCTAGAACACAGGGCAAACATTATTGACTCCTGAGAAAAAGTGTTAGATCCCAACAACACAAAGATTTCCTGGCCTGATATATTTGCCACATGGGGTAAGCCGCCATCTTAGAGAACGCACTATAGCTGCTGTCAGACATAATTCTTTTCAAAATCACCTCAGCTATGGAAAGACAAATTATATCTTCGCTGAGCAACTTACTACTCTCCTTAGATGCCCATCAACACGCACTCATTAAGGAGCTGAGGGCTGCGTGGACCTGAAACAGGATGTACCGATAACATGTGGGCCTATAACAATCCTTTTTAGATAATATAGCCAATCCCTAGGAAAAGAGGAGAATGCTATATTAAGCTGCAGAACCCAACTGTGGCACTCATGTAAGTTTAACAACAGTTTGTAAATGTATATATATGTGTAGGAAGGTCTATGCTTCATAGGTAGGAAGTGGTGCTGGGATACACATATCAGAAGCATAGACCCTGCAAATATTGTAGGTGCTGTGTAAAAGTAAAAACCTCTATAGCTAGGGAAACGCAGCATAGGTAGCAGAGGTTACAATATGAGCACCGGATACAGTATAGCAACACAAAGGAGAAATAATGGTACCAAATAGCATAAGCAATATAAGTTAGAATTCTTACTGTGAGTTTTGGGGAAACAAGTCAGCAGCTGAGAAACAACTTGTAGCGGTCCGGAGACAGAGATGACAAGGCTCAAATCAGCTAGTAGTCAGAGCGGGTTCAGTCTTTTCAAGCCGGCTTCTCCGGCGTGTGACGTCACAGCAGAGGGATTTCGTAGATCCGGTACCTGGGTAGCCTAGAGTGGAAACGGCAGGCCAAAGGAATCCCAGCGAGTAAGAGGTTATAGCAACAGTAGTACTTCAGGCACAGAGGCTAGATAATTACTCATGAGCAGTCCGGAATGAGACTGAGTGAGTCAAGAAAGAAATTACCAAGCAATGAATTGGTTGCATTATACACTGTGTGCAGAATTATTAGGCAAATGAGTATTTTGACCACATCATCCTCTTTATGCATGTTGTCTTACTCCAAGCTGTATAGGCTCGAAAGCCTACTACCAATTAAGCATATTAGGTGATGTGCATCTCTGTAATGAGAAGGGGTGTGGTCTAATGAAATCAACACCCTATATCAGGTGTGCATAATTATTAGGCAACTTCCTTTCCTTTGGCAAAATGGGTCAAAAAGGACTTGACAGGCTCAGAAAAGTAAAAAATAGTGAGATATCTTGCAGAGGGATGCAGCACTCTTAAAATTGAAAGCTTCTGAAGCGTGATCATCGAACAATCAAGCGTTTCATTCAAAATAGTCAACAGGGTCGCAAGAAGCGTGTGGAAAAACCAAGGCGCAAAAAACTGCCCATGAACTGAGAAAAGTCAAGCGTGCAGCTGCCAAGATGTCACTTGCCACCAGTTTGGCCATATTTCAGAGCTGCAACATCACTGGAGTGCCCAAAAGCACAAGGTGTGCAATACTCAGAGACATGGCCAAGGTAAGAAAGGCTGAAAGACGACCACCACTGAACAAGACACACAAGCTGAAACGTCAAGACTGGGCCAAGAAATATCTCAAGACTGATTTTTCTAAGGTTTTATGGACTGATGAAATGAGAGTAAGTCTTGATGGGCCAGATGGATGGGCCCGTGGCTGGATTGGTAAAGGGCAGAGAGCTCCAGTCCGACTCCCGCCAGCAAGGTGGAGGTAGAGTACTGGTTTGGGCTGGTATCATCAAAGATGAGCTTGTGGGGCCTTTTCGGGTTGAGGATGGAGTCAAGCTCAACTCCCAGTCCTACTGCCAGTTTCTAGAAGACACCTTCTTCAAGCAGTGGTACAGGAAGAAGCCTGCATCCTTCAAGAAAAACATGATTTTCATGCAGGACAATGCTCCATCACACGCGTCCAAGTACTCCACAGCGTGGCTGGCAAGAAAGGATATAAAAGAAGAAAATCTAATGACATGGCCTCCTTGTTCACCTGATCTGAACCCCATTGAGAACCTGTGGTCCATCATCAAATGTGAGATTTACAAGGAGGGAAAACAGTACACCTCTCTGAACAGTGTCTGGGAGGCTGTGGTTGCTGCTGCACGCAATGTTGATGGTGAACAGATCAAAACACTGACAGAATCCATGGATGGCAGGCTTTTGAGTGTCCTTGCAAAGAAAGGTGGCTATATTGGTCACTGATTTGTTTTTGCTTTGTTTTTGAATGTCAGAAATGTATATTTGTGAATGTTGAGATGTTATATTGGTTTCACCAGTAAAAATAAATAATTGAAATGGGTATATATTTGTTTTTTGTTAAGTTGCCTAATAATTATGCACAGTAATAGTCACCTGCACACACAGATATCCCCTAAAATAGCTATAACTAAAAACAAACTAAAAACTACTTCCAAAACTATTCAGCTTTGATATTAATGAGTTTTTTGGGTTCATTGAGAACATGGTTGTTGTTCAATAATAAAATTAATCCTCAAAAATACAACTTGCCTAATAATTCTGCACTCCCTGTACGCTTTAAATACCAATTGACTGTGGTTTGTATGAAATGCCCCTTAAAGCTATAGTACAGAATGAGGAAAAAAGGATATATATGTAGAATTATGGAAAAAGTCATGACAGGGCCAGAGGAATGGACCAGATATCACGTATCAGACATACCGTGCTGGAGAGCAGACGTGTCTCAGGATCCAAAGGAGGCATGTGATACAGATAGACGGAGCTCTGAGCCTAATATGGCGGAACCAATGGATCTTTGTAAGTGACAGAATCCCTCACAGCCCAGTGTCATTCAAATAGAGCATACACAGCACAGCGCAATGCAAATTCAGAGCCGATCACCACAAGCTAGAGTAGCAGAGGCAGATTTGCACCCTGGTCTAATTGAGTGATAACCTAGACAGCCTAATACTCTGGATGGAGCTGATTCTGTAGTGCAGCAAAATGGCCCTCCAGAAGAGCCCTTCATTTTCATGGCCTGGGATGGTGGGATTGGGCCCCCGGTAGGCTAAAGTCGAATTGCTCAGGACTATTTGGGCTGAAATATGGATACTGACAACACCGAGAGTACGCAGCAGATCCCAGCACAACATTGGTAGCTACAAGGAGCAATGCGATGCAAAGGGGACATGCAGCTGCTAGGGTCTACCAATCTTTGATAGTTCCAGTATAGTTCCAGTAAGCTAACATCGTCTGCTATGTGGCAGTATGTTCATCAACTTACCCAACCTTTTCTGCCATTTATACTTAGATCTGTACAGTTCTACAGGAGAGGGGTGGGTTAGCCCTATGGATGCTGATAGCTCTCCATAACGGGGTACTTAGTTACCCATTTACGGTTGATCTGGGTTCTCCAAATGTGGTTATTGTACTCTATCTGTACTATACCTTGAGACTACCTACTTGCTTTGTAGCTCCGTTCGAGGCTGTGGCTGTTCATTGATTTACATGACGTCTGCAGTTGATTCCTGGTTATGTGAACTTTACATTAGACCTTAAGATAATACTATGCTACTGTACACTGTGTGCTTTTGAAACTAACTCTGAGATAGAAGGTACCAGATATGTATATTCGGAAAGTCTGTTAGTTTAATTAATATTAGTCTAGTTAAGAGCAGGTATTGGTAAATTAGTTTGCCATTATTACAGAACTAACTAAATGAAAGCAACATCAACACATATAAAGTTCTAGGTGTTAATGTCGATTTTGCTTGCCCTGCATCCATTTGCAGAAACATGTTATTACTTGCTGACCATTATCTTTGTTTATTATATATTGTATAGGACATAGAGATACCTGTGATACTCTGGCCATATCTATATTTAGCTCATTTTGAGATATCCCATCACCCTTTTTCCATATACCAGAAAAGTTCCTATACTGTATGTTTTTATTTACTGTTTATATGACTATGCTGCACCTCTGAGACTCATATAATATTCCTAGCGCTATAGGTTTATTCAGAATATATGCTCTTCTTGAGTAGCTCTTAAGTACTAGTTAGCCACAAAATAGAGCCTCATTTATTATAGATTGGTGTCTGATTTTGATGGCCCTGTGGCTTATAGCAGTATTCAGTGATCTTATAAAATTTTCTTTCCGTTTCTGTTCTCACATGCTTATTAGTTATTATGTTATTATTGTCTTGTTTCCCCTGTTTAATTGCATAAACTTTGGTGTCCAAGCTACTATAGTGAATGGCATTTAGAAATACCCCTACCAATAGAGGGTTTCCTATTTGACACACAGTTTTTTGGGCAAAGTAACCTCAGAGGGTTTTAACTTGAGAAACCTCTCAATATAATATTGACTGAGTGTGACTAACCTATACAATTGTATCACTTGTAAGGCTACTAGGCGTCATATAAACTCCTCTGCTGTTTATGTACTTCCTACCATTAAGTGGTTAATATGTAATATATTTTTTTATTATGCCTGCGGCCGAGACAATAAGACATTTTGCTATTTTTGATAATTGGTGCAAATTATATACTGTGGTTCTCTTAATAGAGAGTTATAAATTACATCTCTATTTGGGAGTCCTGCTGGCTATGGTGGCGATTGTGCAGTCAATTTGGGGGTTAACACACTTTATTGACCATTTCTCCCTAAGAAAAGCCTATTACTTGCACCCTAAAGCAGAAGCGTTCACTGTAAAATATAATAATACTATACCATTAGAACCCTTACTCTCCGCCTTTCTGATGGAAGAGATCGCAATTCTACAACATAGAGAAATTTTGTTCTCTGTATATGAAAAACATTAATTACAACAAGGTTTCTTGATTTGGTACTGCTCCTAGGGCACAAATAAATTCTCAGAGGCCAGTTACACTAGCTTATTTATACCTTAAAAGCAACTATGTCTAAGTGTTAGGCCTCCTACAAATCATGAAACTTCTCTCATCATTTAGTGGCCTATTATATCACTACCCACTTTAAATCTATATACAATAAAGTTTTGCTCTAATTGAACCCCTCCCCCCCTATTTCAAATACTTAGCTGTGATTACCCGCTGTTATATTCTATATGTTCTCATACTACAATCATATGCTATGGGCCCGACAGGTGGCCCACCCTGATATATATTTCAACACACCTATATCAGTGCTCTTTATTCTTCTAAATCTCCTTCCGTTTGATGTATCAGTTTATTTGAGTGTACATATATGGAGTATATACAATAGAAAATGGAGGTTTAATTTACTTATGTTCATCACGGTTAGCAAGATATGTAGCATTTACTTAGTATGGTCTATTTAAGAAGCTCATACTTGTACCCTAATGTTACTGTGAATGAGCAGGTTCTTTGTATTGTTGTTGCTACAAATCTCAATAAAAGAAGACTTTATAAAAAAAAAAATTGAAGCAGGGAACATACTAAGTGTAATCTACTAACATAGAAGACAAATATCACCTAGCTGTCTGATAGGAGGGCAGCTTACAAAAGCATGAAAGGACAGCATTACTCCTTACAGAGGCTTGTAGAAAAGAGAAAGAACAGAGTAAACTTACTCTGGCTTTTCTATACCATGGGGCAGCAAAATGTTAGGAAAGCACACAGCAAGGCCCACCTTACAACTTCCTAACTGCTTTAAAGCCATCACACTACTCTACTATAGAGATTGACATGAGTACAGCTAGACCCAAAACTTGCTTGAAGCAAAATGAATCCAATTTTCTTCAGACACCAAATCTCCATTGACAGAGGCAAAGAGAATGACTGGGGATTGTGGGTAGGGAGTGACACTAAAACAGCTGTGCTGTGGTGCTCTTTGCCTCCTCCTGCTGGCCATGAGAGATATTTAACACTAGTAATTGATGACGTTGTGGACTCTCCATATCTTAGGAAAGAAAAAAACTTTTAAATTAGTTCTGTTACCACATTTACTTAGGTTTCTTGGTATCCTTTGTTCAAGAGTAAAACCTAGATAGGCCCATAGGATCTCAGGATTGTAAACATGTGTTTAGCACTCCCTTGGCAGCGAGTGTTTGTATCAGTGTAGTTAAATTCTATTTATCCCACTTCACAGTTTTATCCCCACCTCCTACACTAGGAGTAGTTGTTTTGTTGTTGGAGTCCTTGAAGCCTGTGTATGTGCAAAAAAAAAAAGGAGGAGGAGTATACACAGTGTAGGTAAAAACGTTCTAAAACTCCGCTCATTCTGAGGATATGCAAGAGTTCACAACTCATAAACTATAAGAGGTGATACAGGGGGCAGGGAAATGAAAGAGAAATTTGAAATTCATCAGAGAAATTGAAAGTAATTGTTTTTGCTTTGTATTGTGCTTTTGGTCCTTATTGTTATATTTTGGATATTCATCAATCACTTTGTTATGTTTGCTTTAATATATTGTTAAATGTTTAAATACAAATATGAAACCAGTCTGTGGGGCCTATTTATCAAAGGTCTTGCTGACCTGATCTGACAGTGTGGATCAGGTCCGCAAGACCTTGCTGAATGCGGGACAGCAATACGCTCTCTGTATTCAGCATTGCACCAGCAGCTCACAAGAGCTGCTGGTGCAAAACACTGCCCCCAGCAGGGGGGTGTCAATCAACCCGATCGTACTCAATCAGGTTGATTTCTGGCAATTCCTGTCCGCCTGCTCAGAGCAGGCGACAGGGTTATGGAGCAGTGGTCTTTAGACCGCTGCTTCATAACTGCTGTTTCTGGCGAAGTCTGTAGGACTCGCCAGAAAACACGGGCCCACAAGCTCCGTTCGGAGCTTTATAAATGGGCCCCTGTGTGTCTATATATAATCTAGCTAACTATTTTATCCAAACACACACTACTGAGATGACTAATAGGTACATTTAGTCGTTTTAAATTAATTCCTTGTTGGACTTTGTTTTGCTTCTTACACCTCTGCCTTTCAGGATAATATATAAATTACAGGTTTTGGCTTAGCATTAGTCATAAAATTACCTAGAATACAGAAAACTACATGTTCTAAACAAAGTGTGATTCATTGCACAAAAGCATATGTGTTTGCAATCAGTGAACAAGTTACACAGTATTATGAACTTTTGTACTGAGATGTGGCAATAAACTATATAATTACTGTGGGATCTTCACTATATCTTAGTGCCCAGAAGATAACAATTTTTGTACTTTTGGGTAATGATGGCTTTTTCCCCATACTAATGTGCATATACAGTATATGAATTTTAACTAGTTACTAATTAGCTTTATTTGTGACTGTGGTCAGAGGCGTATCTAGGAAACCACAGAGCCCAGGTGCAAGAATCTAAAAGGGCCCCCCCACCCCCCCCCAATAAAAAAAGTGTATTTGATACATATCTTTTTTTTCTTCTTTTACATTTAACACAGAAAAAAAATGTGAACAGATTACATGTCTGCAAAAGGAGGTACCCTGTGCCCACAGTCTGTGAGATAGTCTGACCCCTATTACTGTATATAGTTTACACTGTTTAACCCACCAGTACTGTATATAGTAAAGTCAGTGACACAGTCTGTAATCTGCCGGTGAGATGGCTGGCCTGACCCTACCCGCCCCAGTACTTTATAAAGTGACCACAGTATCTGTGACATGGTCCAGCCCCCCATACTGTATATAGTGGTACTGTATAGACTGACCACTGTTACCCCGCCACCCCACCCCCATGCTGTAGTAACAAGGTCTGTAATTTGCTGGGTTCCACAAACATACACACATACATGCATAAATACACACACAGTCACATACATACATACATGCACACATACACACACACGCATAAACACCAATGGATAAATCATGTCACACTCACATGAGATCAGTGCAGGAAGTGGCAATTGCGACCTCTTCACCCCCTGTCATTTCGCCCCTGACCTGTGGGTTCAATGAGAGAAGACACATATTTGTATAATAAAAACCACAATGACCTAAACAGCATTTGTGGAGCATGTGGTTGTGCCCTTCACTCATATCACAATTATGATGTGAAGTAGCAGCTCTCATCCCTGTCATGCCACATGACCTCACCATTTTTATATGACACTGTTGAAGTGTATGTCTTTTATCTTCTCTTAAAACAAAACAAATCACCTATGACAAGACTTTTCTGCAATAAATTAACATAGAGGTAAAATGGGAAAGTTTTAAGAACAGTTTTGCTGCAAATGTGTCTCAATGGTCAAACTCCTCTTACCACAACTTGATTCATTTGGAGAGTTAATATAGACTTGTTTACTGTAGTAGACAAAGCTTAGCCACTATAATGCTGTTAGCAAAAGTTTAATTAAGTTTGCAGTATCTTACATAAACACCCCTGTTAAGGCTAATTAGGGGCAGACATGTAGCAAAGTTATGCTTGGTAAGTCTACATTGTCCACTTCCAGTTCCTCAGAATTGGAAAATCCTCTATTTTCAAAGTTAAACATCACATGATAATGAGGGGGGGAAAAGCAATAAAAGTATATTATTTTATATCAATCTAAAATAGGTATACAGGTGTACCTCTGAGAAATTGCGGGTTTGGTTCCAGACCATTGCAATAAAGCGAATAACAACAATAAAGTGAGTCACACTAAATCTTTTTTTTCCCAGTTGCATATAAAAGTTATATTTAGAAACTAGGGGCGTGTAGAGAACACAGAGGAGCGGGGTACTAAATAGCACTCATTATCAACTAATTAGTGAAAATGAGATGGTTACAGTGAGGAAAACTAATACAGTATACCATATATAAGGATAGATTAATATTATAAAACATAACTTTTATTAAAATCAATTAAAAATTAGATAATAAACAGAAATAGAGTTTGTTTCTGTTGTGTATACTCCAGTGTTACTTAATTTGTACTCAAATATTGTTCCTAAATAGAAAAGAATACCTCATAACAGAAGTAACAATATTAATACAACAGTATATTATTAGCATTAACTGAATCTCTTATGTGGTGCAACACTTGATTAATCTGTAACTGGTGGACTAATTATTCAGCAAGGATAAGTTTACCATAACAAATGTATATTGAATTGGAGAGAACAATATATCCTAATCTTAGAATATAGTAAATATCCTACTCTCACTGCTAGCATCAGATGAGTATACATGGGCTAAGTACTCTGAAAATATCAATGTATCCAATAGTTATATAAAGGCACATAACAATTTTACAATTTCATTGTGCAGTCAATCCAGTATCTAACTGAGGGCTGAACTACAAGAGGAGCACTATTTTAATGTGTGCTCATCAAGGGGCAAATTTGCCAGTTTACGGGCACACGTTACATAACCAGCCATTGCAAGTGAGCTTGTGGTGTCCCTTTGCGCTAAGCTAGGATGAATGTCTACAGAATTACACAAAGGATCTTATGTCTGAATTTTTTTAATGTTCCATTAACTAAGTTGCTTTAAGGGGGCGTGTATGAAGCCTCTCTGTGTCAAGTTACATATATGTATGTATAATATATAACTGCAGCCCTGTTCAGATTAAACAGAGCAGCTTGAAACTTTATTGTGTGTGTGTGTCTGATTTTTGCTCTCCAAGGCCTTGTATGTGAAATACTTAATTCCAGGTGATAAGTGTAGAATACTGATTATTATTATGAAGAATATGAAGTGGTACCCCCGGCCCTAAGAGATCTTCTAACACCAAGAGGTCAGACCTCTGGTTAATTATAAAATGTTGTCCCCATTGCCCCCCAAATAAAGTGTACAGTTCTTTAAAATAAATTAAAATCTGAGCATTTTGGGGGGCATGTCTGACCAGCGGCTGAGATGGCTGCTTTTTTACATGGCTGAACAATAGAGTCGATAAATCCGCTATTTATCACTCAGAGGATTTATAATCTGAGGCAATTTTTAACAACAAAAACGGAGCCCAAGATGTGCTGAGCAGATCATACTGCTTTTAAGAGAGATTTCAACCTGGAACACCTTAATTAATAAAGTGCGTAGCGGAGGCCATCTAATGGCCTAGGCCTTCATCCGGCCCTCCCCATATTCCTGAGGACACAGGATCAACAGCTGTATATTCTGTAAACTTTTTTAAAAATCAATACAAGGTACAACCCCTTCTCAGTTAGCCTGCCTTTCTCATCACCAAGAGGGAACCGCTACTTACACTAAAGGGTTATTTCAAGAAATATTTGGATCTAGTGTTTTCGCCAACCCTGAGAGTAAAAATGGAGGCTTTGGCAAGATGGGAGGTAAAGATGGGCCGGCTCATACAGGACCACTTCCAGAATCTAGAGAGGGACCTACACGCCATGCTCTTTGCAGTGCGACCTCAGAATGAGACAAGCCAGACCCCTCATGGATTGTGCACCAGGTGATAATGATGGCAGTCTTGGTTTTTTGCTTGAACAGGAGGGGGGCATGTTGGGGGGGCCTCCTTGGTTACGGCACAGATTGACAATCAAAAACTTTAACCTAACTGCATATCTTTACGGGTGACTCCCAGGATCTTAAGTGGCTGGCAATACACATCGGATCCCTTTTCCCACCTAACGCAGTTACCGCAAACAGAGCCTGACACGGTAAACTATACAGCAATGGATACAAGCACGATGAAGGTGTGTAATTCTACATGGGGGAATAATAAAATAGAGGGACTCACGACAAGGAAGCAAAGTCAGTTTTCTCCACTGCCTCGGAGTGCCCTGCAGCCCAGGAGTCTCTGAATCTGTATGCCCTTGTCGGCTACCAATCCCATAGATCCCCAGCTTTTACTGACTTAAGGCACAAAACTAATAGAGAACCTAAGTCAATACGCAGCAACCAGAACCAGCCTGAATCCCAGCAACAACGAATTTCCAGTCTGCAGAGAGAATATCTCCCTTATCAAAAGCCTCATTACCTATTCAATCTCCCTCCTGCTGAGCCATGCGGAATAGGATAAATCAGAACTTTATAACCTATGAGCAGTTCTACTGAGCTTATTAGTAGCTACAAAGTTATATACCTCCTGCTCAGAGATATCCTTTCTACAATGGGTAATTCATATATATGAGGACATTTTGTCTGAGATTACATGCTTTTACCTACCTCTTGATGCATCTTCTCATTATACATAGAGCTAATATTTATGTTAGTTATTTAATTCATGTCTACTGTTGGACTATAATTCCAAAAATCAATGACTCAGAATAACAACATATATTTAAATTTGATATTTATGTTATCACAGAAACAACTGCTTAATTTAACTTCATAAACTAATAGATCTGTAATCTTGAACAGTGCTATTATTAATTATATACAATCACATTTCTTAGGGCCAGCTTAAAATGCACAAACTATATGAAGATTAATGTACATTTTATCCACAAACGCCCAAAGATCTAACATAATATAAAAGATTTTACAATAACTTATGGGTTGTAATGATACCTCCATAAGCACTACCTACAGTTTTATCTTATTTTAATTATATTAGATACCAAACTCCCCTACACAGACATAGAGTATTGCTGCTGTGAGGTCTGATGTAGCTCAATCACTCTCCTCGAGTATATATTACAGTCACTAGAATAATTGTATATGGATTAAATCCTCTGCATACTGCTGAAAGGGTAATAGCCTCTCCAAAGTAGGTTGGCTGTTTTTAATGTACTCTATACTGATGATAGGCTGTCTGCGACCGAGATAGCTCTTCTCAGTCTTCTACAATATACCGCTATCATTAACAATAGTAGACAAGTGATTGTGTGGTAGAATATATTTTGAACTAACAAACCCTATACCCTATAGTCTTCAAACAATCCAATCTCTATTCCTGGGCTCAGGGGAGATATTTACTTTTGAAGGTCTACACTAGCAGTAAATCATTCCCCAATACCTAGTTTGGTATCTACAATACTTAGGTTGTGGCAGTGATATTTCCCCCAAAAAGACACCTGTTAATATTGGCTACTAGCTCCCATACTGATCACATAAAATAATTTCAAATTTTTTGCAAGTCTATTAGCCCCTATTAAAGTACCTGATCCTATAATCATCTACACTATCTGTTTCCCTGATTATTGCTCTGTAACACATACGTTTCCCTCACTAAAATATTACTCAGTACTATATTATTTCAGGGTCCAAAAGTGGCCGTATATATATTAGGATTCCTCCTGAGTATTCTTTTATAGACATTACTGTCATATTTTCTAAGGCTGCTAAATTTTGTTTTTCATGTTACCAAGCCCAAAAGTGGCTATAGTCCGAGCTAACTTGCCTCCATTGAAAGTTTTATTGTGACAACATATGTCCAAGAGTGGCCTATAAATACACTAGGAGGTTTTAAACAATTAAAAAAAGAGAGGTTTTATTTATATTTGCCTAACTACCCCGGTATTACTTGTATCTAGATATGTACACATGTCATTTTTATGCTATGTAAATGTACTTCTTTTTGTATTGTCTGAGTCGTGGCAAATTTCATCTGCTTTGTTATTGTTCCTACAAAAACCTCAATAAAAGAAATATTGAAAAAAAAAAAAAAACATGAGCATTTTTAAAAAAACAAAACAAAACTGCACAAAGCATTTATAAGGGATTAAAGTGAGGGCATATAGGGTGTTTGAAAAACACAGCACTTAAAGTGCCTTTACATTAAGTGAATGGGAACTGTGTTTGTACTGTAAATATATATGTATGTGCTAATATGTGTATATACATATATAAAAAACATATATATATTCATATACATATATATATTTTATTTGCTTCCCAACGCTGCACAAATTGCTCCCTGCAACGTTGCACAAATTACCTCCTGTGCTGCGCTAGCCGCTAGGTGGTTTGCTGTGTCTGACAGCATGAGAACGAGGCTGCCATTGGAGCCTATGGAAGCGCACTTTCCAGGCAATGTGAACACATGGGGGTCGATCCGATATAAATCGTCGCCCGCAAAAGCCGGCGACGCCAATATTTGCGCGGATTTGGTATCACATATACGGCGTAACCTAGAAGTTACGCCCGTATATTTCTGCCGTCGCCCGCAGTTTTTTGGGCCATAGGCAGGTATACCAACCCGCGCAGTTTGGTATCCAATATGCAGCGTAAGGACTTACGTGGCGAAAATGTAGAAAACTTACTCCATTTTCACCTCGCCACAAAAAGCAGCCGTAAGAAGCCTTACGCTGACTATTGGAGCCCCGTAACTCCCTAAACTAACTAGAAAATAAACCTAACACCTAACGCATGCGCATTGTCTATCTCCCTGTCAACCGCGATCTGCTAAAATAAACCTAACACCTAACGCATGCGCAATGTCTATCTCCCTGTCAACCGCGATCCCCCCCCCCCCCCGAAATCCCTAATAAAGTTATTACCCCCTAACCAAACCGCCGCTCCCGGACCCCGCCGCCATCTACATAAACTAACCCCCTACTGTGAGCCTCTAAAACCGCCGCCATCTACCTTATCTATCCCCTAATCTGACCCCTTACACCGCCGCCACCTATATAAAAATTATTAACCCCTAATGTAAGCCCCTTACACCGCCGCCATCTCTATTAAAATGATTAACCCCTAATTTAATCTACCTACCCCGCCGCCAGCTATATTATCTATATTAACCCTAAGTATATTATAGTTAATATAGGTATTACATTATATATATTAACTATATTAACCCTAATTATATTAGGGTTAATATAGTTAATATAGTTACTATAGTATTTATATTAACTATATTAGCTCTATCTAACCCTAACTAAATTTATATTAAATTAATCTAATTCATTTATAAACTAAAATATTCCTATTTAAATCTAAATACTTACCTATAAAATAAACCCTAAGATAGCTACAATATAATTAATAATTACATTGTAGCTATGTTAGGGTTAATATTTATTTTTACAGGTAAATTGTTAATTATTTTAACTAGGTATAATAGATATTAAAATAGTTATTAACTATTTAATATCTACCTAGTTAAAATAATTACCCAATTACCTGTAAAATAAATCCTAACCTAAGTTACAAATACACCTACACTATCAATAAATTTAATAAACTACAAACATCTATCTAAAAATACAATTAAATTAACTAAACTAAATTACAAAAAAAAACAAACACTAAATTACAAAAAATAAAAAAAAGATTACAAGATATTTAAGCTAATTACACCTATTCTAAGCCCCCTAATAAAATAATAAACCCCCAAAATAAAAAAAATTCCCTGCCCTATTCTAAATTAAACAAATTTCAAAGCTCTTTACCTTACCAGCCCTTAAAAGGGCCTTTTGTGGGGCATGCCCCAAAGAAGTCAGCTCTTTTGCATACAACAAATACAATACCCCCCCATTACAACCCACCACCCACATACCCCTATTCTAAACCCACCCAAACCCCCCTTAAAAAAGCCTAACACTACCCCCCTGAAGAACTCCTACCTTGTCTTCACCACACCGGGGCCGAACTCCTGATCCGATCCGGGCGATGTCTTCCTCCAAGCGGCAAAGAAGAATTCTTCCTCCGGCGATGTCATCCTCCAAGCGGCAAAGAAGAATTCTTCCTCCGGCGACGTCTTCCTCCAAGCGGCAGCAAAGTCTTCATTCTTCCGGCGGCATCTTCAATCTTCTTTCTTCGCTCCGCCACCGCGGAGCATCCATCCCGGCCGACTGCTGAACTTGGAATGAGGTACCTTTAAATGACGTCATCCAAGATGGCGTCCGCCGAATTCCGATTGGCTGATAGGATTCTATCAGCCAATCGGAATTAAGTTAAAAAAATCTGATTGGCTGATTGAATCAGCCAATCAGATTCAAGTTCAATCCGATTGGCTGATCCAATCAGCCAATCAGATTGAGCTCGCATTCTATTGGCTGATCGGAACAGCCAATAGAATGCGAGCTCAATCTGATTGACAGTGCGGGCTATCTTAGGGAGGCGTGTTAGACAGTGCGGGCTATCTTAGGGGAGGCGTGTTAGACAGTGCGGGTGTTTTAAACTTTAGTCAGGTTTTATAGGCGCCGGCAGTTTCTAACGTGCCTCAACGGTTACAAATGTCTTCCTAAATTAGCTATACTTGAGCATAATGCTCTGTGGATGCAAATGTATCAACTGTGTGAATATAGGCAGTTCTCAGTACAAGTAAAAAAGATTGCTAAATTGTATGTGCATTAGTGTCGTGTATTTGTTGCACACACATAGCAATGATGCTATTCTGACTGTGAGCAAATACAGCGTTACAGTAGATTGCAACTTAGTATATTCCCTGGTATCAGTAACTAAAATACAGCACACACACCACAATGGTGCCATTTAGGGGTCCATTTATCATTGTGCGGACGGACATGATCCACTATAGCGAACCATGTACTCCGCACATCGATAAATCATATCTTGTGAACTGCTGGTGCAATACCGCCCCCTGCAGATTCGCAGCAAATCGGCTGCTAGCAGGGGATGTCAATCAACCCGATCGTATTCGATCGGGTTGATTTCTGTCTGCCGCCTCAGAGCAGGCGGACAGGTTATGGAGCAGTGGTCTTTAGACCGCTGCTTCATAAGTTGTGTTTCTGGCGAGCCTCAAAGCTCACCAGAAACACGAGGCATCAAGCTCCGTTCGGAGCTTGATAAATAGACCTCTTAGACTGTTTGAATATTAAGATAACTAGTCCTTGCAATATCTGAATCTATTGTTTTAACAAAAACTGGCCACAAAATGCAGCATCCAAATAATTACTAGGATGGGATTAAAGGGACAGGAAAGCCCAAAATTTTCTTTCATGATTTGGATGAAACATTTGATTTTAAATAAGTTCCCAATTTACTTCTATTATCAAATTTGCTTTATTCTCTTGTTATACTTTGCTGAAGGAACAACATTACGCTACCGGCAGCTAGATGAACACATCTAGTTAGCCAATCACAAGAGACAAATATGTTTAGGCACCAATCAGCAGCTAGCTCCCACTAGTGTAGGCTATGTGCATATTATTTTTCAACAATGGATACCAAGAAAACGAAGCACATTTGAAAATTTAAGTTAATTTAAAAGTGTCTTAAAATTGCATGCTCTATCTGATTCATGCTAGTTTAATTTTGACTTCCCTAACCCTTTAACTATTGTGATATTGTCGCTTAGAAAGACACTTCTATTATAGTTAAAAAATTAGAACCACATGAATCCCACTACAGGTATACCTCACTTTACAGCGCTTCACTTTACAGCGTTTCGCTAATACACGCGCTTTGTGGAGCTGAAGTTCATCCTCCAGTGATTTTAAAACAGTGCTGTGAGCATCGTGAGATTGCGAGAAAAGTGACTGGCACCATTTTGTTATGATTAGTTCACTCTGTTTACAGCATTACAGTGCAATCTGTGTCTCAGTGCTATAGTCTGGCAAATTTTACTACAGTAATTGTCACTATTTTACAGGTACAGTATTTATTGAACACTAATTGAATACTGTGCTAGTGTTAAACTAAACGTAGCACTATTGCACCCCTAAAAAATGTTAGTTCAAACAAGTTCTCAAGTTTTTAAATATACTGACAAGTGAAAAGAAAACTAAAACTGCCTTGTTTCACTTTAAGGCGGTTTTCACTTTACAGCGGGGCTCCGGTCCCTAACCCGCTGTATGAGCGGGGTATACCTGTATACTGTAATCTATTAAAGGGCCATAATACCCAAATGTTTAAAAACTTGAAAGTGATGCAGCATAGCTGTAAAAAGCTGACTAGAAAATATCTCCTGAACATCTCTATGTAAAAAAGAAAGATATTTTACCTCAAAAGTTCCTCAGTAGCCACCTCAGATTGTAAAGGATTTCTAAGCAGCATTTTAGTGTGTCTGTCCTGGGACAGCTGAAAAGGATGAGCATCGTGCACTCTCATATTATTTCACCAATCAGGTAAAGGAAGCTTACTATGAAATCTCATGAGAGTTAAATCAAATCTCATGAGATCACAGTAAGAGTTCATGACCTCAGCACTGTTGATGCTGATTGGCTGCTGTTCATTTCTTCATTTTTTTTATTTTTTTTTTACCTGCAGCTGGGAGCAGGTGAAGTATAACTTTTTACACAGAACTTACTCTGCTGAGCTGAGGAGATTGTGAGGTAAAATATCTTCCTTTTTTACATAGAGATGCTCAGGTGATATTTTCCTGTCAGCTTTTTACAGTTATACTGCATCAGTTTCAAGTGATTTAGCATATGAGTATTATGTCCCTTTAAGTGTGCAGTATGATTATGTCTAGGAAAAAAATGTAAAATGTACATACCTTCAGCGAGTCATAATCTTTTGCTAATGGTGTGTATACATATATATACATATATGTGTATACATATGTATTTATGTGATTAGGTGTGTATATATGTTGGATAGACTTGCTCAACACAGGGTTGCCACAAACCTTCCATTTGTAAAAAGAGCAATATCTATGAAGGGCAATAAAGCAAAGTGCAATAAAACGAGGTATGCCTGTACTTGTATAAATCATTACATAATCATTTTAAAAACATTTGAATAAAATGTATCCAAAATGTAATTATTTTAGGACTTTGCCATTCCACCAACTATGTAAAACGGATTAAAAAATACCATTAGAAAATTCTCTTTTATTATAGTTTTGAAACATGGCTGGGAAATGGCTACCATTTTGCCATCACTTTACAATGCTGTTGGATATACAGTGTGAATTATTCTCAAGTGACAGAAGGAGGGTTTTACAGTCATTCTCACTAAAACTCCTTGGCACAATTATTCCTACTTCTCCATAGCTAAAGATGTACTATTGTTTTACCTTTAATTAGATGCCCATAAATCTTGTAAACTGAATATTGTGCAGAAGCTTGAACCATTTTCTTTAAAAAAGTTTGTATCTTCAAGTTTATTCCTAAAATATTCCAGGGCACACTCATTCTTGCTTTTTTTTCTTTAAAATTAAATTGAGTGACTATTAAAGGAAAGGAATAGCCTTGGGTTAACGAGACATGAATCAATTTACGATTGTATTATGAAATTTGAAAAGGGCCAGTCTACTTGTAGAATGTCAGGGCTAGAATAGAAGTGGAGCGATAAATGATTGTGCGCCCGCAAATGGGCAAATTTGCCCGTTTGCGGGAGTGCAATAATTAACCAGCTATTTTAAGTGGCTGGTTATTGCTACAGCAAGGAGTCTATGGAAGAGTGCTCTCATGAGCCCAATGCTTCCTAGCAATGCAAACGCCCTTATTGTTTAAAAAGATAGATAATCCCTTTTTCTCTTGTTAAGTGTATCCAGTTCACGGATCATCCATTACTTATGGAATATATTCTCCTTCCCAACAGGAAGCTGCAAGAGTCCACCCACAGCAAAGCTGCTATATAGCTCCTCCCCTAACTGCCATATTCAGTCATTCTCTTGCAAGCCTCAACATAGATAGGAGTTTGTGAGAGTCTGTGGTGCTTTCTACTTAGTTTATTCTTCAATCAAAAGTTTGTTATTTTTAAATGGCACCGGAGTGTGCTGTTTATCTCAGGCAGTATTTGGAAGAAGAATCTGCCTGCGTTTTTCTATGATCTTAGCAGACGTAACTAAGATCCATTTGCTGTTCTCACACATTCTGAGGAGTGAGGTACTTCAGAGGGGGAATGGCGTGCAGGTTTTCCTGCAGATAAGGTATGTGCAGTAAAATATTTTTCTAGGAATGGAATTGACTAAGAAAATACTGCTGATACCGAAGTAATGTAAGTAAAGCCTTAAATGCAGCGATAGCGACTGGTATCAGGCTTATTAATAGAGATACATACTCTTGTAAAAATGTGTTTTTAAAACGTTTGCTGGCATGTTTAATCGTTTTTTTTAACATATGTTTGGTGATAAAACTTATTGGGGGCCTAAGTTTTTTCCACATGGCTGCTTAAATTTTGCATAGAAACAGTTTCCTGAGGCTTTCCACTGTTATAGTATAAAAGTTACAGTTGGTGCAGTTAAAATTACAAACAGTGACATTCAGCTTCCCTCAGCAGTCCCCTGTATGCTATAGGACATCTCTGAAGGGCTCAAAAGGGCTTCAAAAGTAGGAGCTGTTATGACTGTTTAAAACATATTTTTCGTTTTGTTATCTGTTTTTTGTATTAAGGGGTTTAATCATCCATTTGCAAGTGGGTGCAATGCTCTGCTAACTTGTTACATACACTGTAAAAATTTTGTTAGTTTAACTGCCTTTTTTCACTGTTATTTCAAATTTTGGCAAAATTTGTTTCTCTTAAAGGCACAGTAACGTTTTATATATTTGCTTGTTAACTTGATTTAAAGTGTTTTCCAAGCTTACTAGTCTCATTATTAGTCTGTTCTAACATGTCTGACATAGAGGAAGCTCTGTGTTCATTATGTTTTAAAGCCATGGTGGAACCCCATCTTAGAATGTGTACCAGAAGTACTGATTTCATGTTAAACAATAAAGATCATTTTTTGTCTTTAAAAACATTATCACCAGAGGATTCTGTCGTGGGGGTAGTTATGCCGACTAACTCTCCCCACGTGTCAGACCTTTTGACTCCCGCTTTAGGGACTCACGCTCAAATGGCGCCAAGTACATCAAGGGCACCCATAGCGTTTCTTTACCAGGGGATTCTGTCGAGGGGAAAGTTATGCCGACTAACTCTCCCCACGTGTCAGACCCTTCGACTCCCGCTTCAGGGACTCACGCTCAAATGGCGCCAAGTACATCAAGGGCGCCCATAGCGTTTATTTTACAAGACATGGCAAAGGTGGTGAATAATATTCTGGCAGCAGTATTAGTCAGACTACCTGAAATTAAAGGAAAGCAGTTAGCTCTGGGGGTAGATACAGAGCATACAGACGCTTTAAGAACCATGTATGATACTACCTCACAATATGCTTAGTCTGTGGGTGATTTTTTTTTGACTCAGGGAAGATGATTTAACCTGATTCTGATATTTCTACATTTAAAATTTATGCTTGAGAACCTCCACTTGTTGCTCAGGGAGGCTTTGGCTGCTCTGAATGAATGTGTACAATCGCAGGGCCAGAGAAATTGTGTAGACTGGATAAATAATATGCAGTGCCGGTGTGTACTGATGTTTTTCCAATACCTAAAGAGGTTTACTAAAAAAATTTTTTAATAAGGAATGGGATAGACCAGGTGTGCCGTTCTCTTCCCCTCCTATTTTTTTAGAAGAATGTTTTCTAATAGTTACCACCACACGGGACTTCTGGCAGACAGTTCCTAAGGTGGAGAGAAGAGTTTCTACTCTAGCTAAGCGTACCACTACCTCTGACGAGGACAGTTGTGCTTTTTAGATCCAATGGATAAAAAATGTTTATTCAACAGGGTTTTATCCTGCAGCCCCTTGCATACATTGCTTCTGTCACTGCTGCTGCGGCATTCTGGGTTGAGTCTCTTGATGAGGCTTTACAGTTAAGCGACTCCATTGGATGAATATATTTGACAAGCTTATGCTAGCCAATTCCTTTGTTTTCTGATGCCTTGTTCATTTGACTAGACTAACGGCTAAGAATTCTGTTTTTTACTATACTGGCGCGCAGAGCGCTATGGCTTATATCATGGTCAGCTGTCGTGACTTTAATAAATAAGCTACTTAACTTCCCTTCAAGGGGCAGACCCTATTCGGGCCTGGTTTGAAGGAGATTATTGCTTATATCACTGGAGGAAAAGGTCCTGCCCTTCCTCAGGATAGGTCTAAATCAAGGGCAAAAAAAAAAAAAAGTCTAATTTTCGTACCTTTTAAAAACTTCAGGGCAGGTGTGGCATCCTCTTCCTCTAAGGGAATTTTTGCTCAGTCCAAGGCGGTCTGGAGACAATCAGACCTGGAACAAAGATAAGCAGGCCAAGGAGCCTGCTGCTGCCTCTAAGGCAGCATGAAGGAACGGACCCCTATCCGGTAACGGATCCTATAGGGGGCAGACTTTCATTCTTTGCCCAGGTGTGGGCAAGAGATGCCCAGGATCCCTAGGCATTGGAATTTATATCCCAGGGATATCTTCTGGATTTCAAAGATTCCCCCCCAAAAAAAGGGGAGATTTCGCCTTTCACAATTATCTGCAAACCAGATAAAGAAGGAGGCATTCTTACATTGTGTACGAGATCCATCCAGTTCCAAGAGAGGAACAGGGACAGAGTTTTTACTCAAATCTGTTTGTGGTTCCCAAGGAGAGGGAACCTTCAGACCTATTTTGGATCTAAAGATCTTAAACAAATTCCTCAGAATTCCGTCATTTAAGATGGAAACTATTCGTACCATCTTAACTATGATCCAGGAGAGTCAATAGAGGACTACAATGGATTTGAAGGATGCTTATCCTCACATTGTGATGCATAAAGATCACCATCGTTTTTTCAGGTTTGCCTTTCTAGACAGGCATTACCAGTTTGTAGCTCTTTCCTTTGGGATATCTACAGCCCCAAGAATCTTTATGGAGGTTCTGGGGTCGCTTTGGCGGTCCTTAGACCGCGGGGCATAGAAGTGGCCCCTTATTTAGACGACATCCTGATACAGGCGTCAAACATCCAAATTGCCCAGTCTCATACGGACGTAGTACTTGGCATTTCTGAGATCACATGGGTGGAAAGTGAACAAGGAAAGAGTTCTCTATCCCCAATCTCAAGGGTTTCCCTCCTAGGGACTCTGATAGATTCTGTAGAAATGAAAATTTACCTGACGGAGTCCAGGTTGTCAAAGTTTCTAAATTTCTGCCGTGTTTTTTTTTTTTTTTTTTTTTTAATCCCAACCGCGCCCTTCGGTGGCTCAGTAAATGAAATAAATCGGCTTAATGGTAGCGGCAAGGGACATAGTACCGTTTGCACGTCTACATTTCAGACCGCTGCAACTATGCATGCTCAGTCAGAGGAACGGGGATTACACAGATTTGTCCCCCTGTTAAACCTGGACCAAGAGACCAGAGATTCTCTTCTCTGGTGACTATGTCGGGTCCATCTGTCCAAGGGTATGACCTTCCGCAGGTCAGATGGGACAATTGTTACAATAGATGCCAGCCTTTTAGGTTGGGATGCAGTCTGGAACTCCCTGAAGGCTCAGGGATAGTGGACTTAGGAGGAGACCCTCCTTCTAATAAATATTCTGGAACTGGGAGTGATATTCCATGCTCTTCAGACTTGGCCTCAGTTAGCAACTCTGAGGTACATCATACTCAGTCGGACAATATACACGACTGTGGCTTACATCAGCCATCAAGGGGGAACAGAAGTTCCCTAGCGATGTTAGAAGTCTTACAATAATTCACTGGACAGAGACTCACTCTTGTCTATCAGCTATCCATATCCCAGGTGTTGAGAACTGGGAGGTGGATTTTCTAAGTCGTCAGACTTTTCTTCCGGGGGAGTGGGATTTCCTCCGGAGGTCAAGACCAAGCAGGAGAGGGCTTTGGTGTTTTTGACAGTGCCTGCGTAGCCACGCAGGACCTGGTATGCAGATCTGGTGGACATGTCATCCTTTCCATCACGGTCTCTGCTTCAGAGACAGGTCCCTCTACCTCAGGGTCCTTTCAACCATCTAAATAGAATCAATCTGAGATGGACTGCCTGGAGACTGAACGCTTGATGTTATCAAAGCATGGCTTCTCCGAGTCAGTCATTGATACCTTAATACAGACATGAAAGCCTGTCTCTAGGAAAATTGAACATAGATATGGTGTAAATATCTGATTGTTATGAATCCAAGGGTTACTCATGGAGTAAAGTCTGGATTCCCAGGATATTATCTTTTCTCCAAGATGTTTTTGAGAAAAGGGTTGTCAGCTAATTCCTTAAAAGGGGACAGATTTTTACTCTGTCTATTTTTTTGCACAAGCGTCTGGCAGGTATTCTAGACGTTCAGGCATTTGGTCAGGCTTTGGTTAGATCCAAGCCTGTGTTTAAAACTGTTGCTCCGCCATGGAGCTTAAACCTGATTCTTAAGGTTCTTCAAGAAGTTCCGTTTGAACCTTTTTTGTTCCATAGATATCAATCTTTATCTTGGAAAGTTCCTTTTTGGGTAGCTAATTCCTCGACTGGTAGAGTCTCCAAGTTATCTGTGTTACAATGTGATTCTCCTTATCTGGTCCTTCGTACGGATAAGGTAGTCCTGCGTACCAACCTGGGTTTTTTCCTAAGGTGGTATCTAACAAGT
>NC_069502.1:522860675-522880675 GCF_027579735.1 Bombina bombina | reverse complement strand
AACTGGATAAAAGATAGGGAGCAACGAGTAGTAGTAAATGGATCATACTCAGATTGGACAAAGGTAATCAGTGGCGTCCCCCAGGGATCAGTACTGGGCCCTGTTCTTTTTAATATTTTTATAAATGACTTGGAGCAAGGATTAAATAGCGACATCTCTATTTTTGCAGATGATACTAAGTTAAGTAAGGTCATTAGGTCAGAGCAGGACGAACTCTCTTTACAAAGGGATTTGCTAAAATTAGAACTATGGGCAAGTGAATGGAAAATGAGATTTAATACGGAAAAATGCAGGGTTCTACATTTTGGAAGTAAAAATAAGCAGGCTACGTATTTTTTAAATGGGACAAGACTTAGCCAAACACAGGAGGAAAGGGATTTGGGAGTAGTAATAGATAACAAGCTAAAGATGAGTGCACAATGCAGGGCAGCGGCTTCAAAGGCTAATAAGATACTAGCATGTATTAAAAGAGGCATTGATTCAAGGGAGGAAAGCATAATTCTGTCATTATATAAAGCCCTGGTAAGACCTCGCCTTGAGTTTGGAGTGCAGTTCTGGGGACCGATTGCTAAAAAAGATATTGCAGAACTAGAAAAAGTTCAGAGAAGGGCCACAAAGCTAATAAGGGGATTGAATAAATTAACCTATGAGGAGAGGCTAGCCAAACTGGGTCTGTTCTCTTTAGAAAAAAGGCGCTTGAGAGGTGACATGATTACTTTATATAAATATATTCAAGGCCCATATACAGAGATGGCAGAAGCTCTGTTTATTCCAAGAAAATTGTTTCTGACAAGAGGTCATAATTTAAGGTTGGAGGAAAGGAGATTTAATCTCCTGCAACGGAAACGTTTTTTCACTGTAAGAGCAATAAAATTGTGGAGCTCATTACCAAAGGAGGTAGTGAATGCCAATACCATTGATACATTTAAAAATAGTCTGGATAAATTTCTGTATATAAACAAAATTCATGGATATGATTGCTAGTATTAAATGGGTCACATTTTAATGGGTTTATTTCAGTGACGTGCAGTCACAGGAGGCAGGTGAGGCAGTGCCTCCCCTGGCCAATGTATGTAATAACAGTCTTTTTATTAAAAAAATAAATAAAAAAAATAGATCTTTTTTTTTTTCATATTTTTTTTTTTTAATAAAAAAAGGTGACCCCCCTACCCCCCCACCCTTCCACCAAATTCAGGACTTGTGCTTGTGTAAATTAAAACTTAGTAATACAATACATTATTCAATACATTCATATTGTGCAAGACAAGGCCAGCCAGCTGTCCTTGCATTGCGCAATATGAATGTATTGACTCACTGTGGAAGTGTATGGGCCGCTGAGAGACTGCCATCAAGAGGAGAAAAGGTGCTAATGCAGTGCTCTCCAATGCGCCCCATAAGCTCCCACTGGAGGCTTCACTCTGAAAGCCTCCGGACTCAGCCCTGGCCGCCTCTCAGAGTCTCAGCCAATCAGAATTCAGCAAGTCGTCTGATTCTCTCTGGGGCTGGCTGTTGCTGAGTGCCGGGCGGGAAGGAAATCAAATCGAGGCGCGCGTCAGCGTGTCACGTGCGGTCACGCTCAGAGCAGCTCAACTAAGGAGGTTCAGTGTGGGGCTCATCCCCGTCGGCGCCCGCACTGCTTGTTTGATTACCTGGTGATCGGGGCCCGGGGGAGGATCAGGTGGACTGGCCAGTGCCCGCAGGGTGGTGGAGTTGGGTGCCCGAGCGGCTGTGGTGGTCATCATTGTAATGCAGGCAAGAATGTTTTACAGGTATAGCCTTTTTTTTGTGGTTATTTTTAAATTGTTGTTGTAACAGTAGGACTAATCATTGATCATTCTGTTGGTTGAGCCCCACGTCAGGCATATTTTAATTACAAGTCATTTCTGTTGTGTATGTGCCGTTGATTATAATATATCCAGTACACATATATATTTTTAATCTTATCTTGATTGTGACAAATTACTATCCTGAGTCCAGGTTGCGCTCTAGAACACTTGGGTCACAAATATAAGCTACTATAAAAATATGTACGTTCTTTCAATGCTTTAATAGGAAGATGTACCATCCTTGTCATGAGTCATAAATTCACCAGATCATATTATGAGTCCCCCCTCCCCTGTGTCTCTCCCCCCTCCCCGGTGTCTCTCCCCCCCTCCTCTGTGTCTCTCCCCCCTCCCCTGTGTCTCTCCCCCCCCTCCCCTGTGTCTCCCCCCCCGTGTCTCTGTCTCTCTCTCTCTCCCCCTCTGTCTCCCTCCCTCTCCCCTCTGTCTCTCTCCCTCTCCCCTCTGTCTCTCTCCCTCTCCCCTCTGCCTCTCTCTCTCTCCCCCTCTATCTCTCTCTCTCCCCTCTGTCTCTCTCTCTCATCTCTCTCTCTCTCTCCTCTGTATCTCTGTCTCTCTCCCCTCTGTCTCTCTGTCTCTCCCTCCCCCTCTGTCTCTCCCTCCCTCCCCTCCCTCCCCCTCTGTCTGTGTCTCTCTCTCTCTCTCTCCCCTCTGTCTCTCTCCCCTCTGTGTGTGTCTCTCTCTCTGGCCTCTGTGTCTCTCTCTCTCCCCTCTGTGTCTCTCTCTCTCTTTCTCTCTCTCTCCCCTCTGTCTCTCTCTCTCTCTCTCTCTCTCTCTCCCCTCTGTGTCTCTCTCTCTCCCCTCTGTCTCTCTCTCTCTCTCTCTCCTCTGTCTCTCTCTCCCCTCTGTCTCTCTCTCCCCTCTGTCTCTCTCTCTTTCTCCTCTGTCTCTCTCTCCTCTCTCTCTCTCTCTCTCTCCCCTCTGTCTCTCTCTCTCCCCCCTCTCTATCTCTCTCTCCCCTCTGTCTCTCTCTCCCCTCTGTCTCTCTCTCTCTCTTTCTCCTCTGTCTCTCTCTCTCCCCTCTGTCTCTCTCTCTCTCCCCTCTGTCTCTCTCTCTCTCCCCCTCTGTCTCTCTCTCTCTTTCTCTCCCCTCTGCCTCTCTCTCTCTTTCTCTCCCCTCTGTCTCTCTCTCTCTCTCTCTCTCTCCCCTCTGTCTCTCTCTCTCTCCCCTCTGTCTCTCTCTCTCTCTCTCCCCTCTGGCTTTCTCTCTCTCCCTTCTGTCTCTTTTTTTCTCTCCCCCTGTCTCTATCCCCCATCTCCCCTGTCTCTATCCCCCTCTCCCCTGTCTCTATCCCCCCTCCTCTGTCTCTCTCTCTCTCTCTCTCCTCCTCTGTCTCTCTCTCTCTCCTCCTCTGTCTTCCTCCCTCTCCCCTCTGTCTCTCTCCCTCTCCCCTCTGTCTCTTTCTCCCTCTCACCTCTGTCTCTCTCTCTCCCCTCTGTCTCTCTCTCTCTCATCTCTCTCTATCTCCCCTCTGTATCTCTGTCTCTCTCCGCCTCTTAGGAAGTACCAATTGTTTCATTTCCTTCTGGCACATAACTAAATTAAATATATACTATCACAAAACATGTGTTTATAAATAGTAAACCATTTCTCACAGGTGTATGTGATGTAGCAAGGGTAAGAACTACATTATCTTTATATACGGCTAATTTAAAATAAACTTGTCCTAAACTGATGCCTTATATTATATGATTGTTGAATAGGGGAATTACCAAAGCATCAATGTATAGCCTGAATATTATCTAGGGGTTTGCTTGGTTTGAGGGTCATGGAGATGTGGGTCTCACTCTCTAGCATCAAATTTGGGAAGGATTTTAAGTGCAGTCTTTGTTTATTTGTTTATATTTTACTTAAGATATCAAGTCCCAGACGTTGTGTTACTAAAGTCTCACGGAAACAATATTGCAAATCAAAAATTGCAGAATTTCATAAAGCCATAAAATGTAAGTCTCTCTTCACTGTAATTAATGAAGAAGCTTTTATCTCATAACCGTTCACTTTTTTGAGAATAGAACAAGTTACTCTCTGAAGGACATCAGTATCATAAAAATGCTTTCAACCTTACAGAGCAAACCAATTAAAAGAAAAAACTCCCTCTATTAAAAAAAATACACTTTAAAAGATGCATGGAAAAAACATGAAAACAGTCCAAAAGAAATAAAATAAAAATAAAATGAGATAACCTTGTCAGCTTTTAAAAGGCAATATATGATTGTATAGGGATAATTGAGTCTTTATGAGTTACATACTGTATGCTGGGCCTATATATACTACTCCTTTAGAATACCCCATAATACCCATCACCATCCCCTGGAGACACCTGTTTTTGTGTTTTGTTTTTCCATCCAAATGGAAATATATTACTACTACTAACATTTACATAAACCATTCTGGAAGCATGATCAGCACATCATAAGCTTCATGTATATAATCCATACATAAAAATATAATGGAAAAAAGAATAGGAGTGGTAAGCAGAAGGGTAAATAAAAAAAACATAGCGATGGAATTTAAAATATTTATTTTGAGATAAATAAAATGCCATTTTGACAGTCAGAGTTTGAATACAGATCTAGATGGTGTAGTCTGTCCATTCATCGCAGAGATCGTATTGAGTTGGAAATCTGAAACTCACTGCAGCTTTTTTTTTTTTTAAATGCCACTGAAGGAGACCTAAAACATTAAAGGGGTTCAAATCAATTAATGTCACAGTTCAAGTAAAAACTAAACCCTTTCAAACCCAGAACCAGGAGTGGTAGACAAAGGAACAACCTCAAAGTGCTGCCATAATGGCTACCAGCAAGCTCCACCCCTTACAATAATATTTTTTTCAATTAGAATATTGTAACATACCTGTGACTTAGTGCATATGGATTTTGTAGAGGTGGATATTCTTTAATGGCACTGTTAGAGAGTTGGTGGTAAGCTCTCTTGCATGCCTTAGACAAAAGCTGAACAGCATTAAATGTCCTTTTAAGAGACTGGTGAAACTGGCATGCTCCAGGCTTTTGAAGATGATACTGTTAGATGAGGAAGATGTTCAAATGTTGGCTATAAAGAGAAACAAATATATTAAGCTTATGGCTTAAGCTTTGTCTGCTAAGTTTATATAGACAAAAGAAGATCTGTTATGGTATCTATAAACCCAGCTCTAGTTATGTGACATTTAAACTTCAATTTAATTGTGTCTGAAAAAATCCCTTTACAATCTAGTACAGGGGCGGGCAATTACCGGCCCTCCAGATGACTACATCTCCCATGATGCTTTGCCTGCATTATGGCTGAAAGAGCATTTTGGCAATTGTAGTCCATAACATCTAGAGGGCCGATAGTTACCCACCCCTGATCTAGTACTTAATGTAATATAGACCAACCACCCCCCCTGAAATTAGAGATTCTCTAAATCTAAAGAATGTAATTGTGATGATGTACTTACTGCCTGTGGTACAAATGGGGGCTCAAGTTTCTGCTGCTCCAGTTTCACCCAATCAATAGGACTAAAAAAAGGATGGAGGCGAATGTCATCATTTGTACCCAGTCTTTTCAGTGGACTTTTACAAAGGAGCTGAAAAGCAAAAGGATAGGAATATGGCAGTTTAGATCTATGTATAATGAATAGCTTGATATAATTATAATATATATAGCTGACCTTTGAATAAGTATTTATGTTAGTGTCATTAGATAAAAAGGTACAGGAGAACAAGAGAATGCTTCCATAGGCTTCAGAGACGGCATCAGAACTTCAACGCAACAAATAGGGTAAGTAGCGCAGCGATGGCAGCAATTTTGGAACCAAAACACTGCCTAGTGCAGTAATTTTATTTAAAAAAATAAAGATGCTGCTATCTTTATTTTTAAATAAAATACGCTAGACTGTGTTTTGGGGCCATTTGGGGCACATTTGTAAAATTAACCAGAGATCTGATCTGGTTAATTTTAAAAGTGTTAATTGCAATAAACAGTCACTTGTATTGGCTGATTAATTATTGCTCCTCCTACTACATTACCTCTTGAAATATCTATATAAAACAACTGCTGCTGCTACATATATCTCCATGTAACTTTTCCTATTGTCCACTTAATCATTCTGTATGACTCATTTAACTGCTAATACAATTACCAATACTCACCTTGGTAACAAGATCTTTTTCTAAGAGTCCAAGCCACTCAGGATAAAATGGCTCATCCCAGACAACTGATGCCTTGAAATTACCTAAGGTCAGTTTCTTGTCGAATGGTTGCTTCCCAGTTGCCATTTCGCAAATGATTACACCAACGGCCCACCAGTCAATAGCGGCATTGTATCTCCTCCGTAAGTACATCTGCTCAAAAAATGTTGAGAGGCTATTTGTGAACTTTTCTTCTATATGTTTTTTTTTTTTTAACATCTGATTGCTATATGTATATTTACAATTGTGTATTATAAAGACTGAACCATATGAGGTAACCAATGGAGATCCTCTGAAATGTGTAGTGTGAGCGTCCTCATTCACACAGCTTTTAAGCAAGCTAGCAAGTTATGAATGGATAATTAAAGGGATAGTAAAGTCCAAATTAAAGTGACACTGAAGCCAAAAAAATTCTTTTGTGATTCAGATAGAGCATGCAATTTTAAGCAACTTTCGAATTTACTCCTATTATCACATTTTCTTCGTTCTCTTGCTATCTTTATTTAAAAAAGAAAGAAGGCATCTAAGCTTTTTTTTGGTTCAGGACTATGGACAGCACTTTTTTATTGGTGGATGAATTTATCCACCAATCAGCAAAGACAACCTAGGTTGTTCACCAAAAATGGGCAGGCGTATAAACTTACATTATTGCATTTCAAATAAAGATACCAAGAGAATAAAGACAATTTGATAAAAGGAGTAAATTAGAAAGTTTCTTAAAATGTCATGCTCTATCTGAATCACAAAAGAAATAAAATGGGTTAAGTGTCCCTTTAAAATTTCATGAATGATTCAGGTAGGGCATGTAATTTTAAACAACTTTCCAATTTACCTTTATGATCAAATTTGCTTTGTTCTCTTGGCATTCTTAGTTGAAAGCTAAACCTGGGTAGGCTCATATTCTAATTTCTAAGGAACACAGAGAGCATCACCACAATTATCACATTTAACTAGGTCCAGATGATTAAGAGTTTTTTTTGGGGAATCTATATGAAATAATTGTTTTGCCTCTCGGCAAAATATATCTCTAGTTTTTGGCTATTGCACTATTACAATGTTTATTTTTTTACCTCTGGAGCAATGTATCCACGTGTTCCCATGATAGGTCCTTTTATCCAGCCATCTACATTGTCAGCTGCAAGGCCAAAGTCCGCTATTCTTACATGACCTTGTCCATCCAGAAGAATATTTTCTGGTTTTAGGTCCCTGTTCAATGGTAAAAAGTGTAAAGTATCAGCTTCTATAACTCAGTTCAGTATCTACAATTGTGAACATTGTTTGTATTTTATTAAGACATTTATTTAATAAACAAATTATTTACTGACAAGGAAACTGCAGTATATGCTTAACATGATTTGTTTTAAAGAAATTAGACCTATTAAATTCATTTAATTTATTCCTTAGAAATGAAAATACAAAGAAAAAAGGTTTTATTTCAATTTAAAACAAATGATGGTAAATTGTTTTCTAAAAATACTGTGGAAATAAATGGAAAATAAAATTTGTAATAAAATTTTAATTTTGGTAACGTTTCCTAATATTAAAGAAATATAAAAGTCATAAAAATGTATCAAGTACATAAACTGATAAATAATTTCTAATTACCGATGGATGATTTTCCTGGAATGCAAAAATTGGACTCCGCAAACAATCTCTGCTGCATAGAATCTAAAAGCAAAGGAAACAAATTTTAACAAAACAACAATTGCAAATTTAAAATACAAACACAAACATCTGGACAACCTTAAGTTCTCAATGAAATTATTTTTTTTATTCTGTTTGCCTTCACTGTAACTTACCTTGTTCTCTGAATGCAAAGCTGCCCATTTTTTTGTATGTGATGCAGCAAATCCCCACCTCTCAACCACTCCATCACAAAGAAGACATAATCCTGTATCACAAAGAACACAGAAATGGTGATAAAGCTTCAGAATTAACACTAATTTCACAAGTACTTTGTTACATTCATTTAATAACTACAGATAAGTAGCTCTGTAGTATATATTGCAATGTACAGAGAACCATGGTGTAGAATTTAAAGTGAAGGTAAACTTTGCCATGTTCGATAATGTTACATGCCAATACATATAAAATGAAGGGTACTTTAAGTCATCATTTCTTTTATTTTGAAATATTTACCTATTTATCGCCGTTTTTCTATACAATTCTACTCTTTATCTAAACTGCCCGTTTATTTTTTTTTTTCTTTCAGTCCGGTCACGTTGTTGGATTATCCAATAATAGGTCTGGCCGTTAGGCGGCCGTCATTTGACGTCACAACATTTAGAGATGTTCTGCGCATGCGTTGGCTATACTTCTGCTCCCGTCCAAGCCGTGCTCGTTCAGGATTAGCGCATGCGCAATTCATGCGTATAGGTAGAAGGCAGTCTATTTACAAGTAAATTGCAACAGTATCTGTGGCTACAAACGGTTTCACTCGATCGCTGCTATATCTTCTGTTTGGATCCAAAGTAAGTCTTTTTTATTACTTTAGTCACGCAGGCGCAAGTGGAATGTACCGTGAGTTGTGCGCATGCGCAAGTTGCACCGCAATCGTGAACGCGCTTCTCCAATACGTATAGAGCGGGTGGGTCCGCTCTGTACGTAATACATTGATAAACCAGGAAATACATGGAGGGAGGAGTTAAGACCGGCTGAAAACGTAGATAAAAACTGTTTGTTATACTTATATATATATAGTTATTTGTTATAAAAACATAGCGATCTTACTATATAGTACATGGGTAACATAATACAGCTGACAAAAAAGCTAAACTTTACCTTCACTTTAATATCAAATACAGAGCACAGTATATAGCCACTAATCCACAAATTTAGAAAACATTTTATAATCTGCATTTACACATACTGGGGAAATGAAATAGCCTAATCATACACTGAAGAAATGTTTGTTTGTTTTTCAATTAAAGGGGTAGATTAATCAACTGTCGGGCGGATGCTGTTGGCATTTATCATTGCACAAGCATTTCTGGTGAAATACTTGTGCAATGCTGCCCCCTGCACATTCTTAGGACAGCTGCTTCTTAATTTATATTTCAGGTGGACCTGAAACTTCAGGGGGTAGATTTCAGCATCCACTGCTTGATAAATCTACTCAAAAGAGTCTACTTTAAGATACTATAGATATATTTTTAAACAAAGCTTCAGGTAGAGAATACTAGACTTAAAGGGACAGTCTAGTCAAAATTAAACTTTCATGAATCAGGTAGAGCATGCAATTTTAAAAAACTTTCTAATTACTACTATTATACATGTTTCTTTGTTCTCTTGGTATGTTTATTTTAGAAAGCAAGAATGTAAGCTTAGGAGCCAGACTATTTTAGGTTCAGCACCTGGGATTGCGCTTGATGATTGGTTTCTAACTGTAGCCACCAATCAGCAAGCACTAACCAGGTTCTAAACCAAAAATGGTCCGGCTTCTAAACTTATATTCTTGCTTTTTAAAATAAAGATACCAAGAGAACAAAGAAAAAATGATAATAGGAGTAAATTAGAAAGTTGCTTAAAATTGCACGCTCTATCTCAATCATGAAAGTTTACTTTTGACTAGACTATCCCTTTAAGTATACTTCTCATTTAGAGAATATAGTAAATATAGGATATGATAGAACAGTGACTACTAAAACTGAAGCATGTTTAGCAAAGAGAATATATAATTACCATATTCTGGAATGCAGCATAGGCATGTGTCAGAAAGGGGCAGTTCTTAGCGATGTCAAGTATTCTGCGCTCCACCTGTGTGCGCTTTCTAGCCCCTTCTAGCAGAGAATTCAGTCTTATGGCTTTAACTGCAAGTAATTCTTTACAGCAAGACGATGATGCCAACATGACCTGGAAGGGTTTAAGCAATTCAAGGCGAGAGATTAGAAATGATTGAAAAGAAAGGAACAGTTATTTTATTATTAAAAGGATCAATCCTGTATATGAGTAAAGTTAAAACTAAACAAAACATTTTTTTCTTTTTTCATGATTCAGATAGAACATGCAATTTTAAGCAAGTTTCTAATTTACTCCTAAAATTTTCTTTGTTGTCTTGCTATCTTTATTTGAAAAGCAGGAATGTAAAGCTTAAGAGCCGGCCCATTATTGGTTCAGCACCTGGGTAGCGCTTGTAGATTGGTGGCTAAATATAGCCACCAATAAGCAAACACTAACCAGGGTGCTGAAACTAAAATGGTCTGGCTCCTAAGTGGTACATTTGTGCTTTTCAAATAAAATAGCAAGAGAACTAAGAAAATTTGATAATAGAAGTAGATTAGAAAGTTGCTTTAAATTGCATGTTCTATCTGAATCATGAAAGAAAAAGTTTGGGTTTGGTGACCCTTTTATGTTTTGCTGCACTTACCGCAAACTCCTTTTGCTGAACTATCAAGAATTACTTTAAATGCCATGGGGTTTGGGGGCTGAGTTTAATTTCTATTGGAATTTTAAGCCCCACATAAGAAAAAACTAAATAGTTACCTTTCCATAGCTGCCTTTTCCAATCACCTTATGAAAGGTTAGACTTTCAAAGGAGATAGAGACCTTGACTTGGGAAGTTGACGGCTGAACAGAGCTTCCTCCTGTAGAGATAATCAAAGACTTAATCAACACAAACACAGATCATCATCCTTTTACATTTTATGCATAATTACCCATAAATCATTTATTTATTTTAATAACGAGGATGTGATGTTGTTGCAAATATAACATATTTGAAGCCTGAGGATAAGATAAAAAGCATCTTATGAATAATCCTTGTAAGATTAAATATGTTGAAGAGGAAGAAGGAACATGAGTTGATTGTTCTAAGCCTTAGGGGTAGATTTATCAAGCAGCGGATGCTGCAATCTACCCCCAAAGTTTCAGGTCCGCCTGAAATATAAATTAAGAATGCTTCTAATAAAATGTATTACTTTTTTCTGTAGCATATGCACATATCCTGTGTAGGCCTGTGCACCAGTATTCAAGCACAGAGAGCTGGCGGCGGAGTGTATTGCTTCTACAAAGATGTAAAAAGTGTCAAAGAAGCCACCACTGACTCTCTGAGAAGGTGAAGTGTATGAATACTCATGCACATGCCTACAGGGGATATGTACATATGCCATATAAAAACAGTAATAACGTTTACTTGAAGCATTTTTGCACATTGAAATACACCTATACACATTTTAATAGTTTAATAGTTTGAAGTTTTAAATATAATTTAGTCACTTGATATACTGTGTCTCTTACCTGAGCCCCTGCGCATCTTCTTCTTTGGTACAAGGTTCTCCACTGATAACCTAGATCCTCTTTCCCCTGAATCTGGTTCCCTAACCCTCTTCCTACCCATATTACCCAGATGATAAAAGAAAGAAACAATAGTATGAAATAATTTTACCAACATTTTGGTAAAAAAAAAAACAAGTTAGCTCTGAATTATTCAGTAAAGTCACTCAAAAACAATTGAGGTATCCTACTGGCTGCTCAGGAATTTATAACTTTTGATGTCATTATGTTATCATAATGATGCCATCACAATGGTGTGTTCATTATGATGTCACCGGTGTGTTGCCTGAATTGTTGTACCTGCTTCTGCTTATTCTTAACCTACATTTTGTATTCATCTATAATATATGCATAAGTCAAAAATCATATTAAAATACAAAACACATTTTAACCCCTTCACTCCTGGGACGTTTTAGAGAAAAACTTGCCCAAAATACAGGAGAGTTTTTAGCTTTTTTGCTATTATTCCATTTAAACAGAAATAGAGCCTTGTTTTTTTTTTTTCAAAACTACATATATTTTTTAAGTAGACAACCCAAGGTATTTATCTAGGCCCATTTTGGTATATAACATGCCACCATTTCACTGCCAAATTTGATCAAATATTATTTTTTTAAATTTTTTTTACAAACTTTGGTTTTCTCACTATAATTATTTACATACTGCTTGTGCACTCATGGCACAAATGGTTGTTAAAGTTTCTCTGGGATCCCCATTGTTCAGAAATAGCAGAAATATATGGCTTTGACATTTTTTTTGGTAATTAGAAGGCCGCTAATTGTAGCACACTTCTATCATTCCCGACAGTGAAGGGGTTAATTAGGTAGCTAAAAGGTTATTTTTAGCTTTAGTGTAGATATTACCCTCCCACCTGACACTTCCCAAACCCTGATCACTACCTGATCACTCTCAAACAGCTCTCCTCTCTCAACCTCCAATGGTCACCCCATCTTAGGTACTGGCACTCTGCCAGCATGAAAATATAAGGCTTTTATTTTTTGTTTTCTGTAGTGTGTAGGGCCCTCCCAATCCCTACCCCTTGCACTGCTGGGTCGCCTCATTTTTTTCCTATTACAGTTTCCTCTTAATACACAGAGGGTCACTCTTGGACCTAGCTAAACTTATAACACCAAACAGAGGAAAACTAGCATACAGTATGTAATGGTCACTTTTATTTAAACGTAATATCCGATAAAGAAAACCTATCACGTATAAGAATTATTTGTAGACTAGCTTAGCTAGCATATGTAGTGGTAATTTTGGACCTCGGTACTGTGAAGTAAAATTAGTATCTGATAAAATAGCTAATAGCAATATAATGTTTAGTTTGATATTCTTATGCTTTAAATGTAGTAACTCTTAATAACTGTTTATTTGTATATATAGAGGAACGAGCAGTATGATATTGTGAGCACCTGCAAGAACATGGATTGCCCAAGTACTAGCCCCATAGATAATGCTGCAATAGTTATCTGGCCTCTATGCTAAATATATTTTAGTCTATAGGATTAATAATAATACAAATATAAAGGTGGGAGACTAAGTAAATACATCTCAGAGCTTTATCTTTTAGGGACTGAGGCCTAGATTTGGAGTTCGGCGGTAAAAGGGCTGTTAACGCTCCGCGGGCTTTTTTCTGGCCGCACCATAAATTTAACTCTGGTATCGAGAGTTTAATCAAATGCTGCGTTAGGCTCCAAAAAAGGAGCGTAGAGCATTTTTACCGCAAATGCAACTCTCGATACCAGAGTTGCTTACGGACGCGGCCGGCCTCAAAAACGTGCTCGTGCACGATTCTCCCATAGGAAACAATGGGGCTGTTTGAGCTGAAAAAAAAACCTAACACCTGCAAAAAAGCAGCGTTCAGCTCCTAACGCAGCCCCATTGTTTCCTATGGGGAAACACTTCCTACGTCTGCACCTAACACCCTAACATGTACCCCGAGTCTAAACACCCCTAACCTTACACTTATTAACCCCTAATCTGCCGCCCCCGCTATCGCTGACCCCTGCATATTTTTTTTAACCCCTAATCTGCCGCTCCGTAAACCGCCGCCACCTACGTTATCCCTATGTACCCCTAATCTGCTGCCCTAACATCGCCGACCCCTATATTATATTTATTAACCCCTAATCTGCCCCCCTCAACGTCGCCGACACCTGCCTACACTTATTAACCCCTAATCTGCCGAGCGGACCTGAGCGCTACTATAATAAAGTTATGAACCCCTAACCCGCCTCACTAACCCTATCATAAATAGTATTAACCCCTAATCTGCCCTCCCTAACATCGCCGACACCTAACTTCAATTATTAACCCCTAATCTGCCGACCGGAGCTCACCGCTATTCTAATAAATTGATTAACCCCTAAAGCTAAGTCTAACCCTAACACTAACACCCCCCTAAGTTAAATATAATTTTTATCTAACGAAATTAATTAACTCTTATTAAATAAATGATTCCTATTTAAAGCTAAATACTTACCTGTAAAATAAATCATAATATAGCTACAATATAAATTATAATTATATTATAGCTATTTTAGGATTTATATTTATTTTACAGGCAACTTTGTAATTATTTTAACCAGGTACAATAGCTATTAAATAGTTAAGAACTATTTGATAGTTACCTAGTTAAAATAATAACAAATTTACCTGTAAAATAAATCCTAACCTAAGATATAATTAAACCTAACACTACCCTATCAATAAAATAATTAAATAAACTACCTACAATTACCTACAATTAACCTAACACTACACTATCAATAAATTAATTAAACACAATTCCTACAAATAAATACAATTAAATAAACTAGCTAAAGTACAAAAAATAAAAAAGAACTAAGTTACAGAAAATAAAAAAATATTTACAAACATAAGAAAAATATTACAACAATTTTAAACTAATTACACCTACTCTAAGCCCCCTAATAAAATAACAAAGCCCCCCAAAATAAAAAATTCCCTACCCTATTCTAAATTAAAAAAGTTACAAGCTCTTTTACCTTACCAGCCCTGAACAGGGCCCTTTGCGGGGCATGCCCCAAGAATTTCAGCTCTTTTGCCTGTAAAAGAATAAATACAATACCCCCCCCCCAACATTACAACCCACCACCCACATACCCCTAATCTAACCCAAACCCCCCTTAAATAAACCTAACACTAAGCCCCTGAAGATCTTCCTACCTTGTCTTCACCATACCAGGTTCACCGATCCGCCCTGAAGAGCTCCTTCGATGTCCTGATCCAAGCCCAAGCGGGGGCTGAAGAGGTCCATGATCCGGTCAAAGTCTTCATCCAAGCGGGGCAGAAGAGGATCTTCCATCCGATTGAAGTCATCATCCAGGCGGCATCTTCTATGGTCTTCCATCCGGAGCGAAGCGGCAGGATCCTGAAGACCTCCAGCGCGGAACATCCATCCGGACCGACGACTGAACGACGAATGACTGTTCCTTTAAGGGACGTCATCCAAGATGGCGTCCCTCGAATTCCGATTGGCTGATAGGATTCTATCAGCCAATCGGAATTAAGGTAGGAATTTTCTGATTGGCTGATGGAATCAGCCAATCAGAATCTAGTTAAATCCGATTGGCCGATCCAATCAGCCAATCAGATTGAGCTTGCATTCTATTGGCTGATCGGAACAGCCAATAGAATGCGAGCTCAATCTGATTGGCTGATTGGATCAGCCAATCGGATTGAACTTGATTCTGATTGGCTGATTCCATCAGCCAATCAGAAAATTCCTACCTTAATTCCGATTGGCTGATAGAATCCTATCAGCCAATCGGAATTCGAGGGACGCCATCTTGGATGACGTCCCTTAAAGGAACAGTCATTCGTCGTTCAGTCGTCGGTCCGGATGGATGTTCCGCGCTGGAGGTCTTCAGGATCCTGCCGCTTCGCTCCGGATGGAAGACCATAGAAGATGCCGCCTGGATGATGACTTCAATCGGATGGAAGATCCTCTTCTGCCCCGCTTGGATGAAGACTTTGACCGGATCATGGACCTCTTCAGCCCCCGCTTGGGCTTGGATCAGGACATCGGAGGAGCTCTTCAGGACGGATCGGTGAACATGGTATGGTGAAGACAAGGTAGGAAGATCTTCAGGGGCTTAGTGTTAGGTTTATTTAAGGGGGGTTTGGGTTAGATTAGGGGTATGTGGGTGGTGGGTTGTAATGTTGGGGGGGGGGGTATTGTATTTATTCTTTTACAGGCAAAAGAGCTGAAATTCTTGGGGCATGCCCCGCAAAGGGCCCGGTTCAGGGCTGGTAAGGTAAAAGAGCTTGTAACTTTTTTAATTTAGAATAGGGTAGGGAATTTTTTATTTTGGGGGGCTTTGTTATTTTATTAGGGGGCTTAGAGTAGGTGTAATTAGTTTAAAATTGTTGTAATATTTTTCTTATGTTTGTAAATATTTTTTTATTTTCTGTAACTTAGTTCTTTTTTATTTTTTGTACTTTAGCTAGTTTATTTAATTGTATTTATTTGTAGGAATTGTGTTTAATTAATTTATTGATAGTGTAGTGTTAGGTTAATTGTAGGTAATTGTAGGTAGTTTATTTAATTATTTTATTGATAGGGTAGTGTTAGGTTTAATTATATCTTAGGTTAGGATTTATTTTACAGGTAAATTTGTTATTATTTTAACTAGGTAACTATTAAATAGTTCTTAACTATTTAATAGCTATTGTACCTGGTTAAAATAATTACAAAGTTGCCTGTAAAATAAATATAAATCCTAAAATAGCTATAATATAATTATAATTTATATTGTAGCTATATTAGGATTTATTTTACAGGTAAGTATTTAGCTTTAAATAGGAATCATTTATTTAATAAGAGTTAATTAATTTCGTTAGATAAAAATTATATTTAACTTAGGGGGGTGTTAGTGTTAGGGTTAGACTTAGCTTTAGGGGTTAATCAATTTATTAGAATAGCGGTGAGCTCCGGTCGGCAGATTAGGGGTTAATAATTGAAGTTAGGTGTCGGCGATGTTAGGGAGGGCAGATTAGGGGTTAATACTATTTATGATAGGGTTAGTGAGGCGGGTTAGGGGTTCATAACTTTATTATAGTAGCGCTCAGGTCCGCTCGGCAGATTAGGGGTTAATAAGTGTAGGCAGGTGTCGGCGACGTTGAGGGGGGCAGATTAGGGGTTAATAAATATAATATAGGGGTCGGCGATGTTAGGGCAGCAGATTAGGGGTACATAGGGATAACGTAGGTGGCGGCGCTTTGCGGTCGGAAGATTAGGGGTTAATTATTTTAAGTAGCTGCCGGCGACGTTGTGGGGGGCAGGTTAGGGGTTAATAAATGTAATACAGGGGTCGGCGGGGTTAGGGGCAGCAGATTAGGGGTACATAAGTATAACGTAGGTGGCGGTCGGCAGATTAGGGGTTAAAAATTTTAATCGAGTGGCGGCGGTGTGGGGGGACCTCGGTTTAGGGGTACATAGGTAGTTTATGGGTGTTAGTGTACTTTAGGGTACAGTAGTTAAGAGCTTTATGAACCGGCGTTAGCCAGAAAGCTCTTAACTCCTGCTATTTTCAGGCGGCTGGAGTCTTGTCGTTAGAGCTCTAACGCTCACTTCAGAAACGACTCTAAATACCGGCGTTAGGAAGATCCCATTGAAAAGATAGGCTACGCAAATGGCGTAGGGGGATCTGCGGTATGGAAAAGTCGCGGCTGAAAAGTGAGCGTTAGACCCTTTAATCACTGACTCCAAATACCAGCGGGCGGCCAAAACCAGCGTTAGGAGCCTCTAACGCTGGTTTTGACGGCTACCGCCGAACTCCAAATCTAGGCCTAGGTTAAGTCACCTTGTCTGCACAAATTATTATAGTGAAGTGGAATAGAAGGCTGTAGAGGAAGGCAGCGATGGGTATCTGGTCACACTTATAAAGGCATATGATCTGATTATAGGGTAGTATGCTAAGAATGATATACTCATGCTACATACTAATATATTATTATGTATTACTTCAGCCCCATAACAGCATGAATAAAAGGCTCAATACAAAGGTCTTTTTTAAGCATTACTTAAAGTCCAGGACCAGATTATGAAAAAGTTGATTAATAGAGTAGCTCCAAACAGATAGTTTTAAATGCATAAGTTAAATGGTATGATTGGACCAGGGCAGTTCTGGGCAACATCAACTCTACTGGTGACAAGAGGTGCTGGATTGAAAACAGTGCTTGACAAATATGTTCAAAATCTAGGAGACAGGTATTTTTCATAGTTTATGTATGCAATATATATATATATATATATATATATATATATATATATATATATATATATATATATATATACATATATATCAGTGACGTGCAGTGAAGTCAGAGGCAGGTGAGGCACTGGCTAGGATATGCCTTCATTCTTTAGATATCCTTTGTTGAAGAGATAGCAATGTACATGGGTATCTATTGTGCAGCCACCAATCAGCAGCTACTGAGCATATTTAGATATGATTTTCAACAAAGGATATCAAGAGAATGAAGGAAATTGGATATTAGGTGTAAATTGGACAGAGGGGGTGGGAGAGACAGGGAGAGAGAGATAGAGACACAGAGGGGAGACAGAGACACAAAGAGAGACAGAGAAAGAGACCATGGGGGAGAATGAGACATGTAAGGAGGGAGACAGAGGGGGTGGGAGAGACAGATGGATTGAGAGAGACAGAGGGGGAAAGGGAGAGAAATAGAAACACAGAGGGGGGAGAGAGAGAGAGACAAAGAGGGAGGGGGAGAGAGGGGGAGGGAGGGGGAGAGAGAGAGAGAGAGAGAGAGAGAGACACAGAGGGGAGAGAGAGAGACACAGAGGGGAGAGACAGAGAGAGAGGGGGGGAGAGAGACAGAGAGGAGGAGGAGAGAGAGAGAGAGAGAGAGAGAGAGAGGGGGGATAGAGAGAGACAGAGGGGATAGAGAGAGACAGAGGGGATAGAAAGAGACAGAGGGGAGAGAGACAGAGGGGAATGGGGAGAGAGAGACAGAGGGGAGAGGGAGAGACAGAGGGGGGAGAGAGACAGAGGGGAAAGAAAAAAGAGACAGAGGGGAGAGAGAAAGAGAAAGAGAGAGACAGCCAGAGGGGAGAGAGAGAGAGAGACAGAGGGGAGAGAGAGAGAGAGACAGACAGAGGGGAGAGAAAGAGAGAGAGAGAGAGACAGAGGGGGAGAGAGAGAGAGAGAGAGAGAGAGAGAGAGACAGAGGGGAGAGAGAGAGACACACAGAGGGGAGAGAGAGAGACAGAGGGGAGAGAGAGAGAGACAGAGGGGAGAGAGAGAGAGACAGAGGGGAGAGAGAGAGAGAGACAGAGGGGAGAGAGAGAGAGAGAGAGAGAGAGAGACAGAGGGGGAGGGGGAAGGAGGGGGAGGGAGAGACAGAGGGGGAGGGAGGGGGAGGGAGAGACAGAGGGGAGAGAGACAGAGATACAGAGGGGAGAGAGAGAGAGATGAGAGAGAGAGACAGAGGGGAGAGAGAGAGATAGAGGGGAGAGAGAGAGAGACGGAGGTGAGAGGGAGAAAGAGACAGAGGTGAGAGGTAGAGAGACAGAGGAGGAGAGAGAGAGAGACAGAGGAGGAGAGAGAGAGACAGAGGAGGGGGGATAGAGACAGGGGAGATGGGGGATAGAGATAGGGGGGAGAGAAAAAAAGAGACAGAGGGGAGAGAGAGAGACAGCCAGAGGGGAGAGAGAGAGACAGACAGAGGGGAGAGAAAGAGAGACAGACAGACAGAGGGGAGAAAAAGAGAGAGAGAGACAGAGGGGAGAGAAAGAGAGAGAGAGAGAGAGAGACAGAGGGGGAGAGAGAGAGAGAGAGAGAGAGAGAGAGAGAGGGGAGAGAGACACACAGAGGGGAGAGAGAGAGAGAGACAGAGGGGAGAGAGAGAGAGACAGAGGGGAGAGAGAGAGAGACAGAGGGGAGAGAGAGAGAGACAGAGGGGAGCCACCAATCAGCAGCTACTGAGCATATTTAGATATGATTTTCAACAAAGGATATCAAGAGAATGAAGGAAATTAGATATTAGGTGTAAATTGGACAGAGGGGGTGGGAGAGACAGGGAGAGAGAGATAGAGACACAGAGGGGAGACAGAGACACAAAGAGAGACAGAGAAAGAGACCATGGGGGAGAATGAGACATGTAAGGAGAGAGACAGAGGGGGTGGGAGAGACAGATGGATAGAGAGAGACAGAGGGGGAAAGGGAGAGAAATAGAAACACAGAGGGGGGAGAGAGAGAGACAAAGGGGGAGGGGGAGAGAGGGGGGAGGGGGAGAGAGAGAGACACAGAGGGGAGAGAGAGACACAGAGGGGAGAGACAGAGGGGGAGAGAGACAGAGAGGAGGAGGAGAGAGAGAGAGAGAGAGGGCATAGAGAGAGACAGAGGGGATAGAGAGAGACAGAGGGGATAGAAAGAGACAGAGGGGAGAGAGACAGAGGGGACTGGGGAGAGAGAGACAGAGGGGAGAGGGAGAGACAGAGGGGGGGAGAGAGACAGAGGGGAGAGAAAAAAAGAGACAGAGGGGAGAGAGAAAGAGAGAGAGACAGCCAGAGGGGAGAGAGAGAGAGAGACAGAGGGGAGAGAGAGAGAGAGAGACAGACAGAGGGGAGAGAAAGAGAGAGAGAGAGACAGAGGGGAGAGAAAGAGAGAGAGAGAGAGGGGAGAGAAAGAGAGAGAGACAGAGGGGGAGAGAGAGAGAGAGAGAGAG
>NC_069502.1:522718175-522855675 GCF_027579735.1 Bombina bombina | reverse complement strand
TATAAATTCCAGAATGCTATATAACTCATATGTAAAAATGAGCTACATTTAGGGGGTAATAAAAAAAATGGACATTCAATTGTCTTTTTTTTCTGCAGTTTGTACTCCAAGTGGGTAGGAAAATATTGTGTGCCCCCCCCCCCATGGACACCCATGGTATACCAGGTGTCAGCAACCTTGGCCCTCCTGATGTTTTGGAACTACATTTCCCATGATGCTAAGACATTCTTTAGGCTGTCTGATCATCATGGGAAATGTAGTTCCAAAACATCAGGAGGGCCAAGGTTGCTGACCCCGGGTATAGTGAATACTTCGAACCTTTCGAGCACCTCAAATGAAGGATTTGTTTGATCATAATTGCTCTAAAGAAAATGTAAGCTTGTCAGAGCTGTTTCCAATCATGTTGCAATCATACCTGTGTGCCCTCCCTTGGTTAATATATCCAACAACCTCAGTGTCTTTTCAGTCTTTCTGCATTCTCTCCTCCAATGGGAAATCTGAGCAGACAGCTTTCTTTCCTAAGATATGGAGAGTCTATGGCGTCATCAATTACTAGTGGGAATATCACTCCTGGCCAGTAGGAGGAGGCAAAGAGCACCACAGCAAAGCTGTTAAGTGTCACTCCCCTACCCATAATCCCCAGTCATTCTCTTTGCCTCTGTCAATGGAGGAGGTGAAGTTTTGGTGTCTGAAGAAAATTGTGTTTCTTTTGCTACAAGCAAGATTTTTTGGGTCTAGCCATAGTCCATGTTAATCTCTTCAGTAGGGTAGTGGTGGCTTTAAAGCAGTAAGGAACTTGTAAGGTTGGCCTTGCTGCATTTTGCTAACATATTTGCTGCCCATGGTATAGAAAGCCAGAGTAGGTTTACTCTGTTCTTTCTTTTTTCTACAGGCCTCTGTAAGAAGTATGTGTCTTTTCAAGCCTTGTAAGCTGTCCTCCTGCCGGATGGCTAGATGCAGATAAGTGTTTTTTGTCTTCTAGGATTCTGGAGACTGGCACTTTAAAAGATTGTCTGCAGTTTTCATTGGAACATATTATATCCTTAGTAAGGATATATTTAAGGTCAGGGTGCAGGCACTTTAGATGTATGTGTAAGAGACTGCTTGTTAACTCTTTAATGGATGCTCATGAAGGTGTTAACTTGTTACTTGAGGCTATATTTTTCAGACTAAAATAACCTTTAGCAAGATATTGTGTTTGTTTCTCTGGAAAGCGTAAGGGTCAGGGAACTACTGCTACTTCTCTTTCTCTCTGAGAAGTATTAATTGTTTTGCTTATGCTGGTTAGCAGCCTCCTGAGAAAATTATGGCTCATTCCACGAGGGCTGTCTCCTCTTCTTGGGCTTTCAAAAATGAAGCTTCTGTGGAACAGATTTGCAAAACTGCAATTTGGTCCTCTCTGCATACTTTTTCCAAATTTTCAAAATTTGACACTTTTTCCTCGGCTGAAGCTTCATTTGGGAGAAATGTTCTTCAAGCGGTGGTGCCTTCTGTTTAGCTCTGCCTGTCTTGTTATCCTTCCCTAGTTATCTGTATCCTCTAGCTTGGGTTTAGTTCCGACGAGTAATTGATGATGTTGTGGACTCTCTATATCTTAGGAAAGAAAACAAAATTTATGCTTACCTGATAAATTTCTTTCTTTCCGAATATGGAGAGTCCACGACCCCACCCTTAAATTTAAGACAGTTCTTTTTTGACCAATGGGGATATTTATCAAGCCGTCAACTGCAAATATGACGAAATTCCACAGCGTAATTGTTGCGAGCTTGATCCAGCCTAGTTATCAAAGCCTACAAACCAGCAAAAGTTGACATTTGTGACGTAACATACGATCCGTTGGTCTCAATCCAACGCAGATTGATGCTTACGTCATTACAGATGTTCCGAATACACATTCGGCTCTATTTGACACCTTTTCCCAGTTATCAAATTTCTATAAGGTACGCTCACTGCTATTCCGACGCATCATACCTGGTTTTCAATCCGCCACCCTGGAGGCCGCGGATGCCATAGAAATCAATGGGAGTCTGAAAGCACCGAAAGTTTATGTTTGATGCTGCCAGATATCCCATTGATTTATATGGTTGTAAAAGAGTAACGTGCACACCTAATACCCTAACATAAGCCCAGAGTCTAACCACCCCTAATCTGCCCAATCCGACATTGCCGCAACCTAAATAAAGTTATTAACCCCTATCCCGCCTCTCCCGGACCCCACCACAACCTAAATAACGTTATTAACCCCTAGTCCGTCGCTCCCAGACCCCGTCACCACTAAATAAATGTATTAACCCCTAAACCTCTAGCCTACCACATCACTACCACTAACTAAACCTATTAACCCCTAAACCACCAGCCCCCCACATCGCCATAAACTAAATTAAGCTATTAACTTCTAAACCTAACAAGCCGCTAACTTTTAATTAAAATACAAGATCCCTATCTTCAAATAAATTTAAACTTACCTGTAGAATAAAAATAAACTATTTTTAAACTATTAATTAACCTACCCTAACTATTATACTACAATTAAATTAAACTTGCAATTAAATTAACTAAATTACATATTAAAAAACCTAATCCTACTCAAATTATTTAAATCTACTATTAAACATTATTAAAAATTACTAAATTACCAACAAAAAATAAACGCTAACTTACAAAAAATAAAAAACACTAAATTACAAAAAAAACAAACCACATTATCAAAAATAAAAAAGAATTACACCTAAACTAATAGCCCTATCAAAATAACCCCCCCCCCCCCCCCCGCCCCAATAAAAAACCCTAGCCTACAATAAATTACCAATGGCCCATAAAAGGGCCTTAAAAGATATTTGTGTTGCAATCCACTCGATCGTGTACAATCGGGTTGATTGACACCCGCAGCGGGCGGCATTGCACAGCAGTTCGCCAGAACTTCTTGTGCAATGTTAAATGCTGACAGCGTATGCTGTCAGCATTCAGCGATGTCTGGTGGACACGATTCGCTACAGTGGATCATGTCTGCCAGCCATTGATAAATCATCCCTCTAGTATTAATAGCTGGTTTTCTAATGTTAAATTGACATTAAACACTAAATACCTTTTTTTAAGCATAATATTGAGACCATTCCTTGCCTCCCTTTAGTCATGGGAACTCCAGTTCTATTCCACAATTTTTTTCATGTTTAATGATTTTTTGAGTTTAATGAGTTTTTACTGCTATGTGGCACAGCAATGGAACCAAGTTTGCCCTGCCTTTGCCAATATATTTGTGGCATAGTGTGAGCTGGGGTACATCTATTCTATAAACAATACATTTTATGATAATACTTTATGTTTTGTCTGCTACAGAGATGATATCTTGCTTGTAGTAACTTAACCATTAGAAGATAAACATTTTGAGGAGTATTTAGCATTTTTAGAAAAACAATCAGTTTGGTCTGCAGTTTACTGTAGGGATCAAGTAAATCACCTTGATTTGTCCCTAGAAGGAAAGGATACGAATATTATTATTAATACCTTTAGAAAACCTACAGCAGGTAACACAATACAGCAAGCTACCTCTCAACATCTGAAAAATCTAATATGATGCATTCTCAGGTGACAATTTATTAAACTCAGGAGAAATACTAAATCAGACTTTATATATGAACAACAATTTGTTGAACTCAGAGGTAGACTTGTAAGTAGAGGATATATTTTTAATTATTCAGAGAAATGTAGAAATGAAATAAAATCTTATTAAAAAAAATATGACACTTGAAAGAAAGAATAAACAATTTGCTCAAAATGCAGTTCTTTTCACTAGAGAATGCACTCAACAATTTGACTTAGTGGTCAAAATCTTGAGAAAAAAAACATCTACACATTCAAAAAAGCCATATACACTAACTAAAGCCTTATCCCCAGTTTAGTTACTAAAAATTAAACAAGGAGATTGTCTAACTGGATATCTGAAAAATGTCATTCTAAATGTGTTTACAGAGGTTGCAGTACTTGTACCAATATTAAATCTGGTGATACTTTTTTTTAATGTGATTATTATGTTAATTTCCATGCTAATTGTAGTACTACATTTGTAGTTTATTTACTTTCCTCCAATTTGTATATTTACCAGCATGTAGGCAAAACTACTCGTAAGGTCAGGATTTAGCGAGCATGTAAAGGATGTATATAATTTTTCTAATATAGCTATATCCATACAAGTTATAGACATTGCAATTGTGCCACCTAGAGGAGGTAATAGGAATAAGATGTAAGAGAGGAAGATATGATTTTTCAAAATCAAGATGTTTTAAAGTAGATGCAGCCAGAATCATTTTCACTATTTAAATAATTTATACTCTCTGTGTTAACAGAGGTGTCATTGGGGCTTGACACAGGACTTCTTTAAAGTTGACATACCAGCTGGTACAACTAACTGGGGCCTTCGTTTGACTTATTGCTGAACATGCCTTGTTCCACTACTGGATAGTGACACCAAGCATTGCAACAAGTTTTATTTCTAGCAAGTTACAAAGACTATACGAGTATCCAGTGTGCAATTTGCACTAAGTGCAGATCCTGTTGCCTGTTGGTTAATCGGAGAGTCAAAAAAAACTTGAACAAAATAGTCTCTTATATAATTACTTATATCTTGTATATCTGATATTTTATTACCATTCACCTTAATGGATTCAATCGGCTGTTTTTTTTTTTGTTTATATTTAACCAGGTTCGTTAGAAATTTTCCCGCCCTTCCTCCGTGTCTATAATAAAAGGAGCGAGAGCTTAAATCTTCAGACTTAACTTGTTGATTCAGGAAAATATCCCTTTCTTGCCTGCTACGAGTATATTTCTCCCAATTTTCTTTGGACGAGTTATTAATATATAAGTTAAAAGCATTGCGAAGCTGGTTGTATAATTTAGTGTCACGCGCTTGCACTTTCCGCTTCCTCAATATCATGTCTGCCTTGATCTCTCCCCTAATAACAGCCTTAAAGGACTCCCACAAAATTCAATTTCATTTATATAATGAAGATTGAAATAATAAAATTCCCTCCATCGAACCTGCAACCAGTTTTTAAAGTGAGTATCAGAGAGTAGATGTCTAGGGAAAAAAAAATCTCCCAATATTGTTAAAGGGACACTGAACCCAATTTTTTTCTTTTGTGATTCAGATAGAGCATGAAATTTTAAACAACTTTCTAATTTACTCCTATTATCAATTTTTCTTCGTTCTCTTGCTATCTTTATTTGAAATAAAAGCCATCTAAGCTTTTTTGTGTTAAGAACTCTGGACAGCACTTTTTGATTGGTGGATGGATTTTTTCCAAGGTTTCCCAAGATTTTTTCCAAGGACAACCCAGGTTGTTCACCAAAATGGGCCGACATCTAAACTTAGATTCTTGCATTTCAAATAAAGATACCAAGAGAATAAAGAAAATTTGATAATAGGAGTAAATTAGAAAGTTGCTTAAAAATTCATGCTCTATCTGAATCACAAAAGAAAAATTTTGGGTTCAGTGTCCCTTTAAGATTATGTGCCCTTATATCTAAATCAAGTTATATAATTGCATGATCTGATAAAGTGATTTCTTTAATCATTCACAAAAAAAGTATCAAGCCTGGACAATGTCTGATGTGATTTAGATTCACATGTAAACATTTTAATGTCTGGATTTTGAATCCTCCATATATCTTTTAACTCTATATGGGTGGTAAAGTTCCTCAACAGCTTTGCCTCCAGTTTGCTATTTCGGTTTTGGGTCTGTTTAAGTCTGTCTAAGCCTGGAAACATAACTGCATTAAAATCACCCGCAACAATAAGGTGTTCAGGACAGAACTGTAAAAGCTTAACTTGTGGACTATCCCAGAAAAATGTGTCTGGTTTATTGGGTCCGTATAGATTACATATGACAAGCTTCATACCTTCTACCTCTAGACGTAAAATAATATATCTTTCCTCTCTGTTAAGTTCCTGGGAAAGTATCCTATAAGTCAGATGTTTATTAAATAAAAAAGCTACTCCCTTCTTTCTTGCGCTACATGGGGTTGCTACCACTTCCCCTACCCATCGTGTTTTTAATTTGGGTATCTCTTGCATTTTTAGATGGGTTTCCCGAAGTATGACAATATCAGAATTATGTTTTTTAATAGATTCAGGATACCCTTGCGTTTGATTGGTGAGGTGATGCCTCCCACATTCCATGAAGTTATTCTAATACTATCTTTCATTTATAGAACTCTAAATGGAGAAATGTAGATCTGTATATAAGAAAAATGCATACATAAGTGTGGAGAAAGGCAAGAGGGGGACAGGAGAGAGGGGGAGAGGAGGAGAAAAAAAAAGAGAGAGTTTTACTCTAAAAATATACTTCACAACACCTTCTTGTTTTGACAGTAAACAATACACAACTGTTATGCATATCGAGAGACAATCTAGCATTTCCCTCATATTAAAATAACAAAAAGGTGTTCAAAAAATATATCCAGCACGTGCACCAGACCTCTTAAAAAAACACAATTTATGCTTACCTGATAAATGTATTTCTCTTGTGGTGTATCCAGTCCACGGATCATCCATTACTTGTGGGATATTCTCATTCCCAACAGGAAGTTGCAAGAGGACACCCACAGCAGAGCTGTAATATAGCTCCTCCCCTAACTGTCATAGCCAGTCATTCGACCGAAAACAAGCCGAGAAAGGAGGAACCATAGGGTGTAGTGGTTACTGTAGTTTAAATTTAAAAATTACCTGCCTTAAAATGACAGGGCGGGCTGTGGACTGGATACACCACAAGAGAAATAAATTTATCAGGTAAGCATAAATTGTGTTTTCTCTTGTAAGGTGTATCCAGTCCACGGATCATCCATTACTTGTGGGATACCAATACCAAAGTTAAAGTACACGGATGAAGGGAGGGACAAGGCAGGAACTTAAATGGAAGGAACCACTGCCTGTAAAACCTTTCTCCCAAATATAGCCTCCGAAGAAGCAAAAGTATCAAATTTGTAAAATTTTGAAAAAGTATGAAGCGAAGACCAAGTCGCCGCCTTGCAAATCTGTTCAACAGAAGCCTCATTTTTAAAGGCCCAAGTGGAAGCCACAGCTCTAGTGGAATGAGCTGTAATCCTTTCAGGAGGCTGCTGTCCAGCAGTCTCATAGGCTAAGCGGATTAAGCTTCTTAGCCAAAAAGAAAAAGAGGTTGCCAAAGCCTTTTGACCTCTCCTCTGTCCAGAGTAGACAACAAACAAAGCAGATGTTTGACGAAAATCTTTAGTAGCTTGTAAGTAAAACTTTAAAGCACAGACCACGTCCAGATTGTGTAACACAAGGATGGAACCACAATCTCTTGATTGATATTCTTGTTAGATACCACCTTAGGTAAGAACCCAGGTTTGGTACGCAGGACAACCTTATCCGTATGAAAAATCAGATAAGGAGAATCACATTGTAAGGCAGATAGCTCAGAGACTCTACGAGCCGAGGAAATAGCTACCAAAAAAAAAAAAAAAAGAACTTTCCAAGATAAAAGTTTGATATCTATGGAATGAAGAGGTTCAAACGGAACTCCTTGAAGAACCTTAAGAACCAAGTTTAAGCTCCATGGTGGAGCAACAGGTAAGAGCAAGAATAGACAGAGCAAAAATCTGTCCCTTTAAGAAACTAGCTGACAATCCTTTTTCCAAACCTTCTTGGAGAAAAGATAAAATCCTAGGAATCCTGACCTTACTCCATGAGTAACCCTTGGATTTACACCAATAAAGATATCTACGCCATACCTTATGGTAAATTTTCCTGGTGACAGGCTTTCGTGCCTGTATTAAGGTATCAATAACTGACTCGGAGAAGCCACGCTTTGATAAAATCAAGCATTCAATCTCCAGGCAGTCAGCCTCAGAGAAATTAGATTTGGATGGTTGAAAGGACCCTGAAGTAGAAGGTCCTGTCTCAGAGGCAGAGACCATGGTGGAAAGGATGACATGTCCACTAGATCTGCATACCAGGTCCTGCGTGGCCACGCAGGTGCTATCAGAATCACCAATGCTCTCTCCTGCTTGATCTTGGCAATCAGTCGAGGGAGCAGAGGAAACGGTGAAATCTCCCTTTTGGGGGGGAAGCTTTGAATTCCAGAAGATATCCCTGGGATATAATTTCCAACGCCCAGGGATCCTAAACATCTCTTGCCCACGCCTGGGCGAAGAGTGAAAGTCTGCCCCCTACTAGATACGTTACCGAATAGGGGGTCGTTCCTTCATGCTGTCTTAGAGGCAGAAGCAGGCTTTTTGACCTGCTTACCTTTTTTCCAGGTCTGGTTTGGTCTCCAGACCGTCTTGGATTGAGCAAAAGTTCCCTCTTGTTTATTATTAGAGGAAGTTGATGCCGCACCTGCCTTGAAGTTTCGAAAGGCACGAAAATTAGACTGTTTGGCCCTAGATTTGGACCTGTCCTGAGGAAGGGCACAACCTTTTCCTCCCGTGATATCAGCAATAATCTCCTTCAAACCAGGCCCAAATAGGGTCTGCCCCTTGAAGGGAATGTTAAGTAGCTTAGATTTTAAAGTCACGTCAGCTGACCATGATTTAAGCCATAGCGCTCTGCGCACCTGTATAGCAAAACCAGAATTCTTAGCCGTTAGTTTATTCAAATGAACAATGGCATCAGAAATAAAATAATTGGCTAGCTTAAGTGCTCTAAGTTTGCCAAGTATGTCATCCAATGGAGTCTCTACCTGTAAAGCCTCTTCCAGAGACTCAAACCAGTACGCCGCAGCAGCAGTGACAGGGGCAATGCATGCAATGGGCTGTAGGATAAAACCTTGTTGAATAAATATTTTAAGGTAACCTTCTAATTTTTTATCCATTGGCTCTAAAAAAGCACAACTGTCCTCGACAGGGATAGTAGTACGCTTTGCTAGAGTAGAAACTGCTCCCTCCACCTTAGGGACTGTCTGCCATAAGTCCCGTGTGGTGGCGTCTATTGGAAAACATTTTTCTAAAAATAGGAGGGGAAGAGAACGGCACACCTGGTCTATCCCATTCCTTATTAATAATTTCTGTAAACCTTTTAGGTATTGGAAAAACATCAGTACACACCGGCACTGCAAAGCATTTATCCAGTCTACAAAATTTCTCTGGCACTGCAATGGTATCACAGTCATTCAGAGCAGCTAAAACCTCCCTAAGTAACACGCGGAGGTGTTCAAGCTTAAATTTAAATGTAGAAATATTAGAATCAGGTATCTTTCCTGAGTCATTAACATCACCCACTGACTGAAGCTCTCCTTCCTCAGCTTCTGCATATTGTGAGGCAGTATCAGACATGGTTCTTAAAGCGTCAGTATGCTCTGCATTTTGTCTCACCCCAGAGCTATCTCGCTAACCTCTAAGTTCAGGTAGTCTGGTTAATACCACTGACAGTGTATTATCCATGACTGCTGCCATGTCTTGTAAAGTAAACGCTATGGGCGCCCTAGATGTACTTGGCGCCATTTGAGCGGGAGTCCCTTGGGCGGGAGTCAAAGGGTCTGACACGTGGGGAGAGTTAGTCGGCATAACTTTCCCCTCGTCAGATTCCTCTGGTGATAATTATTTTAAAAACAGAATATGATCTTTATTGCATAAAATGAAATCAGTACATTTGGTACACATTCTAAGAGGGGGTTCCACCATGGCTTTTAAACATAATGAACAAGGAGTTTCTTCTATGTCAGACATGTTTATACAGACTAGCAATGAGACTAGCAAGCTTGGAAAACACTTTAAATCAAGTTAACAAGCAAATATAAAAAACAGTACTGTGCCTTTAAGAGAAACAAATTTTGTCAGAATTTGAAAAACAGTGAAAAAAATGCAGTAAATCAAACAAATTTTTTACAGTGTATGTAATAGGCTAGCAGAGCATTGCATCCACTTGCAAATGGATGATTAACCCCTTAGTTCAAAAAACGGATCAAAAAAACGAAATAGACTTTTTTTTTTTTTTTTTTTAACAGTCACAACCAACTGCCACAGCAAGCTGTGGTCCTACCTTCCCCAATAAACGACTTTGGAAAGCCTTTGAGCCCTTTAGAGATGTCCTATAGCATTCAGCTGGGCCTTTGAGGGAAGCTGGATGTCACAGTTTGTAATTTTAACTGCACCAACTGTAACTTTTATACTATAACAGTGGAAAGCCTCAGTAAAACTGTTTCTAGTCAAAATTTAAGCCAGCCATGTGGAAAAAACTAGGCCCCAATAAAGTTTTATCACCAATGCATATATAAAAACGATTAAACATGCCAGCAAACGTTTATATTGCAATATCATAAGGGTATTACCCCTGGGAGTAAGCATGATACCAGTCGTTATTAAATCACTGTATTCAGGCTTAACTTACATTAATCCGGTATCAGCAGCATTTTCTAGTGTTTTCCATCTCTAGAAAAAATTATAACTGCACATACCTGATAGCAGAATAAACTGCACGCCATTCTCTCGCTGAAGTTATCTCATCTGTGTAATCCCCTCAGACATATGTGAGAATAGCAATGGATCTTAGTTACAACCTGCTAAGATCATAGAAACCTCAGGCAGATTCTTCTTCTATTTACTGCCTCAGATAAAATAGCACAACTCCGGTACTATTTAAAAATAACAAACTTTTGATTGAAGAAAATAAACTAACTATATTTAACCACTCTCTCCTACAACATCCTAGCTTGTTGAGAGTTGCAAGAGAATGACTGGGTATGACAGTTAGGGGAGGAGCTATATTACAGCTCTGCTGTGGGTGTCCTCTTGCAACTTCCTGTTGGGAATGAGAATATCCCACAAGTAATGGATGATCCGTGGACTGGATACACCTTACAAGAGAAAGTATTTACATATTGATTGTTCAAAGTGTATAAAATAAACAAAAAAAACAAGCCGGGACATTTGGGAGGCCGTGCTCTAAATATAGGAATTAACATGGTATCCTCAAAATAATTAAAACAATCCCTACATACTTCCCACACATAATAGGAAGTTCCATTACACCTTAAGTGAATGTCAATAATACTAAGAAAAAGAATAACTGATAACCAAGCCATACATAATGTTGTTCCAGATTCACAATTACAACCTTTAAACTACAAGTTGCGGAAAATTTTCAGAAATATATAAATTAGCCTCTTCAACATTATTTAACACAATTGACTTATCCTTATTTGTGAGCTTGATCTTAGCTGGGTACATTAACCCCTTACGGACCAGCGACGTACCCTGTATGTCGCTGGCCTTTTTTTGGGACTTGATTGTTTTATAGCACGGTCTTGCCACCAGCGTTGAGACTGCTCTATTCCACTAAGCCTGCTGGAGGGAGGGAATTAATAGTGTGTTCTTGCTAGACTTGTGCTATTATGTCCTGAAAAAAACCCTTAACGACCAGTGACATACAGGGTACATTGTGGTCATTAAGGGATTAATATTGCTTGAATGACAGCTTTGATTAATTTAGTGCAAATTGGTGCCATGTTACGCCTTTTTTGGGAAGTTTCTGAGGAATAGTCTTGGAATAGTAATATCTTATTAGTACCAAGCATTGATGGGAATTTCTTAAAGGGACATGAAACCCAAATTTTTTCTTTCGTGATTTAGAAAGAACATGCAATTTTAAACAACTTTCTAATTTACATCTATTATCTAATTTGCTTAATTCTCTTGATATGATATACTTTGATAAAAAAGCATATCTAGATAGGCTCAGTAGCTGCTTATTGGCTGTTGCACATAGATGTCTCATGTGATTGGCTCACCCATGTACATTGATATTTCTTCAACAAAGGATATCTAATGAATGAAGCAAATTACATATTAGAAGTAAACTGGAATGTTGTTTAAAATTGTATTCTCTACTTGAATCATGAAAGAAAATTTTTGAGTTTAGTGTCCCTTTAACATGTTAACCTTGTCTTGAAAGCTTAGATATTTAGCTATTACTGGGCATGCTTTTATGGCACCTTCCCTGGATTCTCTTAAAGGGCCCATCCTGTGGGCTCTTTCTATTTACATAGGTGATAATCCCAGAATTTGGGGAAGTCAGACCGCAACAAATTGTAATAGGTCTTGAAACTCCAGAGTTTCCGGCACCCCAATAATTCTGAGATTATTTCTACGCGATCGATCTTCAAGTTCATCTAATCTTATTTGGGTCATTTTATTTTGAGCTAGTTGAGATTCCAATACTTGCTCCATTTTATGGTTAGTGTCTTCCAAAATAGAGATCCTATCTTCAACCTCGTTCAATCTTTTAGTGAACTGTTTAACCTCCTCAGATAATAATGAAAAATCTTGTCTGACCTGGTCAAACTGGGGGAGTAATTTGTTTAACAATGCTTTGCGAATCTAAGTTACTTGGAATTATATTTACAGTATCAGCAGGACCTTCAGTACAGCTATCATTAATATTTTTACTCTTCTTTTCTTTTAACTTAGCTGGCATGGCAGGGGATTTACTTTTACTTGTGAGAACAAATTTTTCCATGAATGATCATAAGCAAGAGTAACAAAGTATGCAAAGAAAGACAGAGTAATATGGTTTGAAGGGGCATTCAGCACAACTGGCCTATACCATCAGCAAATATAAAATAACAAAACAACACAGCAACACTCAGACCAGTAATCAAAGAAATAAAAGTTCTGACTTGGCTTGAGTGTCCCTTTTAAAGTTAGTACTTTAAATCATATCCAGATTTTGTTCTTCAATTAAAAAGCGGTATTCAGAATTCAATCTTGTGAGGCCAGCAAACCCAAGGCAGGAAAATGGCACAACACTCAGGCCAAATTTCAGATGCTATTATCCGGATAGTAGATACTTAATTCTGTCTTGAGTATCCCTTTTAGAGTTAGTATCCATCTCCAAAATTTTGCCCTTTAATTAGAAAGCCGTATTTAATTTTATAAGGCAGTTCTTAAATTTGGTATAGTATAGGTCTATTTATATGTGCAGTAGTATGTGGGTGCCAGGTATTGCTTGATTGCAAAAAACAAACAAACTTCTTCTCTCCCTTCCCCTTTTCAGCACAGCAATCTCATGCAACCAGCAATGTAAAACAACCAGACAGCACCTCTGCACTCAGGCAGAACTTCAGAGAGTAATATCCAGACAGAAAGTTCAGTCTTATTATACGTGACCCTTTAAATATTGGTACTCAGGTCATATCCAAGTTTGCCCTTCAGTTAAAGTGCAGTGTTCGATATTCAATATAATGGGCAATTCTTAACTTTAATATAGGTATATGCAGTAACATGTAATTATCGCCAACAACCTGTTCAGGTTTTCATGTATACATCCAGACATAAAGTAACATTAGGAACAGTCTTACCAGTTTTGGGACTAAACGATTTAGCCCTGTGCTGAGCTAGACTTGTTACTCCCAGAAAAAGGCCAGTAGTAACTCTGATTGCAATTCGGTATCAGGGAAGGAGACTTGCAGCATATACCCCAGAACCGGCTGGGGTTTAAGAGGGTGATAGACGTCCAATAGCTTCTCCTTTACCTCCGCTTCGTAAACAGACAATTTACCCAGCTTACCTGCCCGCAGGTTTTGCAGCAGGCCCAGACCACGGACCAGGACCGCGTCTTCAGGGATCCGGATAACACCAGCCATGTTCATGCCAGGTTCACTACAAACTCGAACCAGCCCACCTGATATAGTACACAAATTCATAAATCAATTAGGCCTAATAGACACATGGTGGTTACAACACCCAACACAAAGAAATGATACCTTTTATTCCCACCTATGGTCTGTATACACTCGTATAGACTATTTATTCTAGACCGAGGTAACAGATATACAAGCTACAGTATGGTTGGAGCACTCGGAAATTTCTATGCAATTAGACTGGCCGGAGAAACCACATATTCCATACTTCCAGTACAATGCTTCCACAGAAATTTCACTTGGTTGTAGATGGGAAGCACAAAAGGCAGTAATAAGGGGGGGAATGTATTAAGCTGAGAGCACATGGGAGGAAAATATAGAACTCCACAACTACCACTTTAACAGCAAGAATAAATTTATTAGAACTACAACACAAAAACTCTCCACAAGACCGCAACACATTTGTACACCTCACTAAAACCTGACAAGACTTACGCAACATATTAACCAAAGAAGTACAGAGGAAGGCACTCTCATTGAGAAAAACGTTTTTCTACCAGAGTAATAGATCAGGACCATATCTAGCCAAACTGCTGAAAGCACAATCATGTAAATCACAAGTTTCTAATCTCGTAACACCAGATAATCGGCCAATTATAGACAGCAGAGAAATAGCTAACCATTTTGGGGACTTTTATTCTAAAATTTATAACCTTGATTCCGACCCCAAACAAGCTCATATGGCCTAAATGAATACATACATAACTGGAGCGAATCTTCCTAAATTAGACCGACTCAAAACGATAATTTGGAATGCCATATATCTACCCAAGAGATATTAAAGGCTATTGCAGAATTGCCCTCAGGGAAAAGTCCTGGTCCTGATGCTTTCTACAAAAAATTTAAGAAAATACTGGCACCCCACCTCCAGGCCCTCTTTCTTTCTATTGACAATTTGCAGGAATTACCTAAGGACATGTTAACAGCACATATATCTGTTATACCTAAGCCCAATAAATCTCCTACTGACCCAGGCAGCTACCGCCCTATTTCTCTGCTGAACACGGACGTAAAAATCTTGGGAAAGATACTAGCTAAGAGACTCAATAACATAATACAAGATATAATCCACACAGATCAAGTAGAGGCCAGGGACAATACCATCAGAGCCCTAACATTGATTAGTTATGCCAAACATAATAAAATTCCAACCATACTCCTTGACTGACACAGAAAAGGCATTTGACCATATTGATTGGCGATTCTTGAGTGAGACCCTAATAGAAATAGGTTTAGAACCAAAAATGATTTTGCGGATATTCAGTCTTTACACGAACCCTAGAGCCAAAATTAAGGCAAATGAAATATTATCCAATGCATTTAACATCAGTAACGTCATGAGACAAGGTTGCCCACTGTCTTCAACATTATTTATATTAACTATGGAGGTGTTGGCCACATGGGTTAGACTGAACCAAAACATTAAAGGAATAGAAATAGGACCACACAATTTTAAAATTGCGTTATACGTGGATGACATGCTTTTTTCGGTGTCGCACCCTTTCCAAACAGTGCCAGAAATCATGAAAGAGATTTCTTCATTTGGCCAATTTTCAAACTTTTTAATAAATCTACTCAAGTCGGAAATCCTCAATGTCAATCTTCCACATCAAACTTTCCAAACACTAGCTTCCATTTGTCTGCTAAAATTACAAACAAAAACTTTAAAATATTTAGGTATTCACCTCTCCTCGAACACAAACACCTTATTTAAAAAGAACTATACACCCCTCTTACAATCTAAGCAACAAGACTTACATACTTGCTGCGAGTAAATCAATTTCATGGTGGGGTAGAATTCAGTATATCAAAATGACCACCCTCCCTAGAATACTTTACATCTTACAGACGCTTCCTTTATCCCTACCAAGATGGTACACAGACAGACTACAAAAACGTATTAATACTTTCATATGAGGTCAAAGTAAACCAAGGATAAATAAAGGCAATATGTACAGATCGGCGAATGGAGGGTTGGGAGTACCTTGTATATCAGATTATCTAGAGGCAGTTACACTACAGAGGGTGCTAGACTGGCATGGAGCAGGACATTAGAAAGCATGGGTATCCTTAGATTCTCATATCATGCAGGTACCCAGAGTTGGAGCATAGTGCTGGACCCAAAAAAATCTGAGACCACCTCTATGTTATAGATTAGATGTACACAAACATATCTTTAAATCTTGGGATAGGATCATTTTACGTAGACCCAATATAATGGGTATACGATCACTGCTCTTTCCTATTCCTACGAATGCAGAATTAATAGGTGGTTTAGATAAAGGGCAGCAAAGACTAACTGAATGGGGATACACAACACCCCTTATACATTTCATTAACAACGGCAAACTAAAAAATAGAGAAGAAATTAGAGGAGTAGCTAACGGCAATTATTCTAATTGGTTGAAATACCATCAACTTTCAAATTTTATGCTTACCTCACCTCATAAAGCGAACTATTTAAGACACCTGTCTCCATACGAACACCTTTGTGCCAGAGATGAGGCTGAGACTCATTCTTTATCAATTTCTAGGAAATTATTACAAGCAAACCAGGTCTCCCTGCTCCCCACTTATACTAGCAGATGGCATGAAGATTTGGGTCTGACCATAGATATAGACAATTGGAAAAAAATCTTTATACACACTAAAAAATCTTCTACTTCTCCGAAAATGCTAGAACTCAATTTTAAAGTACTGTTGAGGTGGTATCTAAACCCCACGAGATTACACTCAATATACCCAGGGGCAAATGATAGATGTTGGAGAGGCTGCGACAAAAGAGGTAGTTACACTCATATGTGGTGGGAGTGCGATAAACTGAAACCATTATGGGAAGGAATAGAAACATATTTTCAAAACATATTATCAAATGACTTCCATCTAACCCCCAAGATAGCCTTGTTTAACAACTTGCCAAATTTCCCATGTAAACTGAGGCTAACACTTTTACAAATAGGCTTAAATGGAGCCAAGGTGCTTATCGCTCATAAATGGGAAACCCCAGATATTCCTACCACACAAGTGTGGAAATCAAAGGTCACTGACTTGATTTCATTGGAAGAATTGGATACCTCAAAAGACAAAAGTTAAACACTATCGGCTAGATTACAAGTCTTGCGTTAGCCTTAAAAAGCAGCGTTGAGTGGTCCCAACGCTGCTTTTTAACGCCTGCTGGTATTGGAGTCAGGCAGGAGAGGGTCTACCGCTCACTTTTTTCCCGCAATTTTAGCTTACCGCAAATCCCCTTACGTCAATTGCATATCCTATCTTTTTAATGGGATTTTCCTAACGCCGGTATTACGATTGCCTGAAAAAGTGAGCGGTAGACCCTCTCCTGTCCAGATTCCTACCGCATTTAAAAGTTAGTAGTTAAGGGTTTTATGGGCTAATGCCGTAACATAAAACTCTTAGCTAAAGTGCTAAAAAGTACACTAACACCTATAAACTACCTATTAACCCCTAAACCGAGCCCCCCCACATCGCAAACACGTAAATAAAATGTTTAACCCCTAATCTGCCGCACTCCCGCCTCGCAAACACTAGTTAAATTTATTAACCCCTAATCTGCCGTCCCTAACATCGCCGACATCTACCTACATTTATTAACCACTAATCTGCCGCCCCCAATGTCGCCGCTACTATATTAAATTTATTAACCCCTAAATCTAAATCTAACCCTAACCTCCCCTAACTTAAATATAATTTAAATAAAACAAAATTAAATTACTACAATTAAATAAATTAATCCTATTTATAACTAAATACTTACCTATAAAATAAACCCTAAGATAGCTACAATATAATTAATAATTACATTGTAGCCATCTTAGGGTTTATTTTTATTTTAGAGGCAACTTTGTATTTATTTTAACTAGGTACAATAGTTATTAAATAGTTATTAACTATTGAATAACTACCTAGCTAAAATAAGTACAAAAGTACCTGTAAAATAAACCCTAACCTAAGTTACAATTACACCTAACACTACACCATAATTAAACTAATTACCTAAACTACCTACAATTAATTACAATTAAATTAAATAAACTAAATTACGGGAAAAAAACACTAAATTACAGAAAATAAAAAAAGAATTACAAGAATTTTAAACTAATTACACCTAATCTAATCCCTCTAATAAAATAAAAAAGCCCCCCAAAATAATAAAATTCCCTACCCTATACTAAATTACAAATAGCCCTTAAAAGGGCCTTTTGTGGGGCATTACCCCAAAGTAATCAGCTCTTTCACCTGTAAAAAAAAATACAATACCCCCCCAACAATAAAATCCACCACCCACACACCCAACCCTACTCTAAAACCCACCCAATCCCCCCTTAAAAAACCTAACACTACCCCCTTGAAGATCACCCTACCTTGAGACGTCTTCACCCAGCCGGGCACAAGTGGTCCTCCAGAGGGTCCGAAGTCTTCATCCTATCCAGCCAGAAGAGGACCTCCAGACCGGCAGAAGTTTTCATCCAGGCGGCATCTTCTATCTTCATCCTTCCGGAGCGGAGCAGGTCCATCTTCAAGACATCCGACACAGAGCATCCTCTTCATCCGACGGCCGACGACTGAATTACTGGTCCTTTAAGTGACGTCATCCAAGATAGCGTCCCTTGAATTTCGATTGGCTGATAGAATCCTATCAGCCAATAGGATTGACCTCGCATTCTATTGGCTGATTGGAACAGCCAATAGAATGCAAGCTAAATCCTCTTGGCTGATTGGATCAGCCAATCGGATTGAACTTCAATCCGATTGGCTGATTGCATCAGCCAATAGGATTTTTCCTACTTTAATTCCGATTGGCTGATAGGATTCTATCAGCCAATCAGAATTCAAGGGACACCATCTTGGATGACGTCACTTAAAGGACCAGTCATTCAGTCGTCGGCCGTCGGATGAAGAGGATGCTCCGCGTCGGATGTCTTGAAGATGGACCCGCTCCGCTCAGGAAGGATGAAGACTTCTGCCGGTCTGGAGGTCCTCTTCTGGCCGGATAGGATGAAGACTTCGGACCCTCTGGAGGACCACTTGTGCCCAGCTGGGTGAAGACGTCTCAAGGTAGGGTGATCTTCAAGGAGGTAGTGTTAGGTTTTTTTAAGGGGGGATTCGGTGGGTTTTAGAGTAGGGTTGGGTGTGTGGGTGGTGGGTTTTAATGTTGAGGGGGTATTTGTATTTTTTTTTACAGGTGAAAGAGCTGATTACTTTGGGTTCATCTTAGGGTGTTAGGTGCAGACATAAAATTAATTTCCCCATAGGAAACAATGGGGTTGCGTTAGGAGCTGAACGCTGCTTTTTTTCAGCCAGCTCAACCCCATTGTTTCCTATGGGGAAATCGCGCACGAGCACGTTTTGCCAGCTTACCGCTACCATAAGCAACGCTGGTATTACAGTGAGATGTGGAGCTAAATTTTGCTCAACGCTCACTTTTCTGAGGCTAACGCCGGCTTGAAGAAAACTCATAATACCAGCGTTGGCTTAAGTGAGCGGTAAGAAAAAAAGGCTTGTTAGCACCGCACAGCCTTACCAACAAAAACTCGTAATCTAGGCGTATATTAGATATAAAATTTATATGGGAGAACTCCATTCTTGATTCACAAGCTTTAAGGGAAGGGTGAGCAACACAGTTCTCTTGACACAGAAAATGGACAAGGGCCCTGAGAGCTCTAATCCAACTTCAGCGCTGTTTTATTTATTGTGATTTTCTTTTTCTTTTTTTTTTGTTCTGCTGTTAAGGTTGGAAGTATGTAAATAAATTATTTAAATGGAGTTTTAATTTTATGTGGAGCGCTATGGTTAATAATTAATCGGAGAATAGCTAAAGGGAGATACTCAGGAAGATGGACATATGTTATCGACACCAGCACAAACTTTTCTCTTGAGATAGTTGAGTATGTGTTAAAATGTATGCATTCTTATTTGTTATAATAATACATCTGTAAAATATGACCAAAACAGATAACTAATTGACTAAGTTTAAGTATTACTCGGTCATTGAAAAAAAAAAAACATTTTCAATAAAGAGATGTTTAAAAAAAAAATAGTACTTTTAGCGCAACTTCATTACAACTGATGAATTAAACTGCATCCCAATGAATGGAGTGGAACATTAGTTATTTTGTCGAAACCTAAATTTTACTCTATTAACTTTTCTTCTTTCTTTATTCCTGTTATAAATATATATCTTAATTTCTGCCTGTTTTATAAAGAATAATAATAATATGTTATTGTAAAAAAAGATTTAAATTAGTTGAATTCAGGGTGAATAATATGTGGTTCAGAGAATATTATGAAGCTTGGTTTATAGCTTTATACCCTGAAAGCTATAAAAAATATACTCTGACTTTGTCCAAATAAATGTTTTGCGTTTTTAAGATAAAATGGTGGCACTCATAATTAGGAGTTCTTTGAAAATTATTCAGTTTCATGTCCCTTAAATATAGGTAATGTCTAAAGTTTTAATTATAATACTACCTTTTGTGGGACTCCTGCTAGATAGATATCTGTGCCATGAGGTCTCTGCTAATCTATAGATTTTATGTGAATCCTCAATTTAATATAATTATTCTGTGAGTATCTGCTTAATACTTTATGTACACAGTACATTACAATGGGACTGGCAATTAGTCTAACTAGTTTACACGTTATATCTATATTATTTAATAAAAGTAGATGTAATAATATCTGAAACATGTCTTTTAAAGGGACAATGTACTGTCACAAATGTGTCCCCTTTAATTTTTTCCAATCATCCATTTTACGTGTTTGTGTGTATTAATGTAAGGCTCTCACCTTCACAATAGTTAAATATATAGTTTTGAATTTATGGTTTTGTAGCTAGTTAAGCAATCCCAGATAAAATGTAAATACATCTGAGTGATACTTATATAGCAAAATACTAAATTGTAGTATGTTGAAGTATAATGAAGCATATCAGTTAAATATGTCCAATATAAATGTAATGTTTAAAGGCAGAGAACATGTGCTACCAATTGTAACAGTTTGACTGTAAATCAAGATTAGTACATTTAGTATTGATAGGATGAACTGCAATGAGTTTATGGTTAATTTCAAAAATCAAGTTGATACAAACACACTGATTATGCAGGAGATTAGATATGTAGAATTTGTTATGTGAATGATCAGGTGTAAAAGAAACAATTGACATATGGCAGCTGATATATTCACTCAGAGCTGCTTAATATGGTAAGTAATGTCCAAAGGTTATAAGCAAAAGTAAAGATACTTGCGGTTGCAGTGATACAAACACTGTGAAGTTTTTGATGGGTTGATGGATTTTGAAGCAATTGGGAATGTACAGTATTTGCAGATGACGAAGGTACTCCGTAGATGCAGTGTTCAGGTCAGAGCATCGGAAGCATCCGGAAAGCTTCAGGGGCAGATTGTAAGCGATTTTGGTATTACATATATGGCGTAGCATACAAATTACATGCGTATATTTCTCCCTTTCGGCCATATTTTGTTTCACCATAGACTAACATAGAACAGCCGCGCAATTTGGTATCCAATATACAGCGTAAGGACTTACGCACGCAGAATTCTGAAAATCTACTCCATTCTCATCTCGCCACACATGGCAGGCACAGTAACCCTTGCACTGACTAAAAAAGCAACTTAACTCCCTGAATGCCTAACAAAGGCATGCGCAATCACATACACATCAGCCGCAAATCTCAAACAGTTAAATCTCTTCTAAGCATTTATTATTACTGCCCCTGCAAGAGTGTCAAACTAATCACAAACAGTACAACCTCTCACCTGCAGCCTTAAAACACCTGTCAATGCACACCCTCATTAGCCACCATGTTTCCCCTGCTTTACCTACAATATCTAGAGAGACAGCATCGTGGGGCACAAGGGGTGCTGGAAGCCCTGCAAGCCCCTGTTGTGAAGGATATACCTGCTGGTGCTGCTGTAGATACTCTCTCTGCTGTTTATATATTTGCTGCAGCTGATCTACTTGCTGCTGAGGTCCCTGGTCATGGTGCTGTGGCCGTCCTGGCTCCTGCTGCTGCTGTCCCTGCTTCTGGTGCTGCCCCTGCTGCTGTTGTTGCTGCAGCTGGTCATAGGCTGGCATGGTCGGGCACCAAGGATACACAGGGTTAGGTTCACCCTGTTTGGAATGACAGAAGGGGGGCTTAGGGAAAAGTATTGCTTGACTTCTGAAAGCCTCATTGACCTATATGATGTCTTGAAAGATGATATTGACCCTCAAGAGAATAGGAACCGAGCTCTTACTGGTATGAAGAAGCTGTTGTGTGTTGTGCACTTCCTGGCATCCAGCTCATTCCAGTCAACAGAGGGCCTTGTGTCTAGCCTAGCGCAGTCCACCTTCTCCAGGCTCCTAGGGGAGGTTTTGACTGCTCTACATAACCAGACACAGCGATACATTAATTTCCCCCGTACCCCCCAGGAATGGAACAGTCTTAAGCAAGGCTTCTATTGACTGGGGGGTATTCCCAATGTCATGAGGACAATTCATTGCACACATGTGCGTATTGTGGCCCCACATGAGGAGCCATTCCTCTATATTAACAGGAAAGGGTTTTACTCCTTGAATTGCCAGATGGTCTGTGATACCACTCTGAAATTCACACATGTTTATGCAGGCTTTCCAGGGAGTGCTCATGATTCCTACATCCTGCACCAGACCACCTTATTCCAGCTTTTTTATTCTGAAACACTCTCGGGAGGTTGGCTGCTTGGTGAGTATGCACTACCTTCATTCTTTCTGTATTTTTCTACTAAAGGGACACTAAACACAAAATAATTATGTCCTGTTTGAGATGGAGAATACAATGCTAAACAACATTACAATTTACTTCTATTATCTAATTTGATTAATTTAGATAGCCTTTGTTGAAGAAATAGCAATGCACATAGATGAGCCAATCAGATGAGGCATCTATGTGCAGCCACCAATCAGCAGCTACTGGGCATATCTAATATGCTTGTCAGCAAATGATATCAAGAGAATGGAGCAAATTACATAATTGAAGTAAATTATAAAGTTGAATAAAATTGAAGGTTCTTTCTAATTTATGAAAGAAGAAATGTGTGTTTCATGTTCCTTTAAAGGGACAGTATACTATAAATAGTTTTTTACTTAAAAGGACATTTTCTTAAAATGGCATGTTCTATCTGAATCATGGAAATAGAATTCTGTCTAATCCTGGCATCAAAGTATATTGCTTATAATGCACCAATTTAATGTTTTTGAAAAATATATCTTTTAAATTAAACCCATGTTATGTCCCTTTAAGCACATGATGAACCTGTAGTAATCAGAATACATATGTTACATGACAGATAACGCAGGGTATGGCTGCAGACCATGGCTGTTAACCCCCTTGGCACACCCTCTTACAGAGTCACAACTCAGGTACCAGGAGGCCCACATACGTACCCGAAATGTAATAGAAAGGAGCTTTGGCCTACTCAAAACCAGATTCAGGTGTCTGGATTTGACAGGCGGAGCTTTACAGTATAACCCCAACAAAGTGTGTTCCATTGTCAATGCATGTTGTATTCTACACAACATTGCTGTGGACACACGTATATTGGAGGACATATAACCAGACCAAGATCAGCAGCTGGTTCCTGTACCTGAGGGTGTGGACAGGGGGACACTGAGGGGGAATGAAGTGAGGGACTGTCATCCGTGAATACTTCACCTGTAAGTTACTTTTTCATAAATACAGTAAACAATAACATTCAAATGTATTATAATGTTTGACTGTACCTCACCAACCATTGCATGTGTATATATCATGTTTTGCAGAATTACATACTACAGATTTTCCACTGCATGTAAGTGAAACTACTACATCCCACTCCCCTTCCCTTAACCACCCTAATTACTGAAAATGTCTCATTGTTTAATTCATGTTTAGGTCACAATGATTTCTGGACTATCATTATTAAGAAGAATGAAAATGTATGTTTATACCTTATGTTCACACCTTCTGTAAATACATTATTATTTATATATATATATATATATATATATATATATATATATATATATATACCCATGTGTCAATTTATATTGGATGTGAGAAACCTTGAAGTTGTGGAGTTCTTGCTTTCCCACAATTATTTTGTTTTCGACTCAGTGTTTTATTTGCAGTGTCAAGGAACAGCAATGGGGGCAAAATTTGCCCCCTCATATGCAAATCTGTTTGTGGGTAAGTGGGAGCTCCAACATATTTATGATATAGGGGAACCTTTTGGGTCCGGCATCCTTCTGTACATGAGGTACATAGATGTGATATGTGTGAATAAATTTGTCTCACAACTTTAGAGAAAAATAAAATAAAGGGAATGTAGCTCTTTTCTTGTAAACAGCAAATATATATAACTTAATATACTCGCATGCACAAGGTGAGCATTTACTTTAGTAATTGAAATGAAAGTATGGACTATACCACTATGAATGATAATAATAATTCTTATGGGAGAAGCTTATCAAGCTTCTACTATATAAACAATGATTCGTTTATGATCAAAGAAAAAATGAGAAAAAATTCCTTTATATTCAGGATATGAAATAAGTTGATAAAGTTCAAATCTTAGTAAAGCAATGTTCAAATAACTTTCCTTTAGTTTCACACACTCACACAAACACTCTAAAATATATATACAATGATCCAACACACACGCAATATTGAGCAGCAAGGAGGAGGTTAATTCAGTGAAAATACAGCTCAGGTAAGTAATGACACTTAGCGTTATATTTGTAAACCTTAAACTTTGTATACAATACGATACCAATACCAGCGTGGTGATAAGACCAGATTTCCCCAGAAACGATGGTGAAGCGAGGAGAGCGGTATTAGCAGCAGAGAAAATACTAAACCGGAGAATATTAGAAAGCGGCGTCCGGTAGCAGCATGTGTGAGTGCGGCTTCAGCTGTGAGTGATAGAGTTCCGGAAGCGTAGGAATATGATTAGAAGTAACGGTCCCAAAAAAGGAATCAGGAAAGAAGTGCAGCAAACTATAAGTACAATCAGCCTTCAAAAATTATTAAATACTTTAGACCTGAAAGGGAAAAATAAACTGCTTGAAATGAGCAATAGCAAAGGATGAGAGAATCCACTTTAATTTTCAGGCACTGAGTAATGGAGAAGCACTTCCTTAAATAGGAGGAAGTGCTGATAGTCAGAAAGTCTTAAAGGGATATCACATCCCCCCCTTCTCAGGGAATCACCCCCGGGGATTCCAGACCAGGTTTAAGGGGGTAACGATGATGGAAAGACTTCACCAGACGAGGGGCATGAACTTCCGAATGAAGATGCCAGGAATCATCCTCTGGACCATAACCCTTCCATCTGATAAGATATTCTAATCTTTGTCGTCGAATCCTAGAATCCAATATAGATTCAACTTCAAATTCCTCTGGAAGATCCACTGAGATAGGAGGTGGAAGATCAACTGTCGTACGTGTCATTGAATCAAAAGGTTTTAGTAATGAAATATGAAAAGTGGGATGAAACTTGTAGTCCTTGGGTAACGTGAGCTTGACCACATTGGGATTTATTACCTGCTCCACAGGGTATGGTCCCAGAAATTGGTTAGCCAATTTCTTGCTAGGGACCTGAAGTTTGAGGTTTTTAGTAGAGAGTAATACTAGGTCACCTATTTTATATTCAGGTCCAATTGAATGTTTCCGATCATAGTATTTCTTTTGATATTCCTTAGCTTCGGCTAGATGTTTTTTCAATACTCTTAATCGATCTTGAAGCTTGGAAGAAAAATCTAAAGCTGAAGGGGAATTTACTGTTTTGTGGGACAAGGTTATAGTATTAGGATGGTACCCATAAGTTGCGAAGAAGGGGGATGTTTTGGTTGAGGAACAGAATGAATTATTATGAGTAAATTCAGCCATAGGAAGGTAAATTAGCCAGTCATCTTGTAAATGTGAAATATAAGAACGTAAAAAGTGTTCAATAGTCTGGTTGAGTCTTTCTGTCAAGCCATTTGTCTGAGGATGAAAAGCAGTAGTGTAGCGATGATCAATTTTCAGTAATTTACACAAAGATCTCCAGAACGAAGAGGTGAATTGGGTACCCCTGTCAGTAATAATATTAGAGGGTAAACCATGTAGTCTTACAACCTGATCAAGAAATACTTTAGCTGTAGTCATGGCAGTTGGTAATCCCTTAAGTGGAATAAAATGAGCCAGTCTTGTTAAATGGTCAACTACTACCATGATAGTGTTATATTGTTGTGATGCAGGTAACTCCACTATAAAATCCATGGCAATAGTACTCCATGGTTTATCTGGAATGGGCAGAGGTCTAAGTAACCCTATGGGTTTTTTATGTTCAATTTTATTTCTAGCACAATTCTCACACCTAGAGACATAATCATAAATGTATTTATTCATTCCTGGCCACCAAAACTTACGACGGGTAAGTTCAATGGTTTTCTGTATCCCTGGGTGACCAGATATGGTGTCATCATGGGTATGTGTGAGAATGGAAGCTCTTATTTTCTCAGGTATGTATAACTTTTCTTCATGATAAAAAAGACCTGTAGTAGGATCTTTGGAACAATTTTGTAATGGTATTGAATCATGTTTTAGAGCGTTGTAAATCTCTTCTTCTAAAGGTGTTAAAGTACCTATTATCTTTTCTGGTGGAATAGTGAAGTTAGGTTGTTCCTGTGGAAGTATCTCATAAATACGTGAAAGTGCATCTGCCTTTGTGTTTTGACTCCCAGGTTTATAAGTTATTAGAAAGTTAAAGCGATCTAGAAAGAGTGACCATCTTGCTTGCCTTGCTGTTAAAGTCTTATTCTTTTTTAAGTATTCTAAATTTTTATGATCAGTATATATAAGGAATGGAATTACTGATCCTTCTAGTAGGTGTCTCCATTGTTCTAGAGAACACTTAATAGCAAGGAGTTCTTTGTCTCCAACACTATAGTTAGCTTCAGCAGAAGTCAACGTTCTTGAATAGAACGCAATGGGATGAACTTCACCTGTCTCCTTATTTTGTTGGGAAAGAACAGCCCCTATGCCTGTATTAGATGCATCAACTTCCAACAGGAACTGTTGATCAAATTTAGGCAGTGTTAGTATTGGAGCTGTTGTGAACATTTCCTTAAGACTATCAAAAGTCTTCTGGGCTTGTTCAGACCACTTAAAGTGCTGTTTTATGCTAGTTAATTGTGTTAATGGTTTTATCACTGAGGAGAAGTTTTTTATAAATTTACGGTAATAATTTGCGAAACCAATAAATCGCTGTAATGCTTTTACTGTAGTGGGTTTAGGCCAGTCTTTAATAGCGGATACTTTTTCAGGATCCATTTCTATTTTGTTTGGGGTAATTATATAACCCAAAAATTTTATTTTTGAGACATGAAAAACACATTTTTCTAGCTTTGCATATAACTTATGCTCCTTGAGTCGAGTAAGAACCCACCTAACATGTTTTTCATGTTCTATGGGAGATTTCGAATAAATCAGAATATCATCTAGATATATGATGACACAGATATCCATTAGATCATGAAAAATCTCGTTGATAAAATGTTGGAAGGTTGCGGGAGCATTGCTCAAACCAAAGGGCATTACGTTATACTGGAAAAGACCATAGCGGGTTCTGAACGCGGTTTTCCATTCGTGCCCTTCCTTTATGCGAATAAGATTATAAGCGCCCTTTAGATCTAATTTCGAGTAGATCGTGGCCTCATTTAATCTTTCGAGTAACTCTGGTATGAGAGGTAAAGGATACCTATTTTTAATTGTTATTTCATTCAATGCCCTGTAGTCTATAATGGGTCTTATTGTCCCATCTTTGTTGCGTACTAAAAATAATCCTGCAGCAGCAGGGGATGTTGAGTGTGAGATGAACCCTTTTCGCAAGTTTTCATCTAAATATGATCTTAGATATACCAATTCTTCTTGCGAAAGAGGGTAAATCTTACCATGTGGTATCTGAGATCCCGGTATTAAATCAATGGGACAGTCAAATTCCCTATGTGGTGGGAGGTTTTCTGCCTCCTTGAGGTCAAATACCTCTGCCAGGTCCTGATAAATTTGTGGTAGCTCATGTTCCATAGTAGAGATTACCTGATAGGGAAAACAAGTCTTAGTACAATAATCAGAGTAAAATTTTATTTGTTGTGATGACCAGTCAATATGAGGATTATGTATTTGTAACCAGTTAAAACCTAAGATAATAATATGCATGTAGATAGGTATGAGGTCAAAAGTAATATATTCAGAATGTCCTTGGTCGGTTGTTATGAGTAAAGGGATTGTCTGATGAGTAATGGGGCCCTGTTGTATAATAGAACCATCAATAAGTTTAACAGAAACAGGATGTGTCTTAACAACAGTTGGAATTTTATTGAGCTTAACATATGCTATGTCTATATAGTTTCCTGATGCCCCAGAATCAATCAAAGCGTTAGAGCGCACGTTTTTCTGATCCCACTGTAAAGAAAAAGTGAGAGTGAGATGGGGGTTTTGAGAAATGTGAAAAATATTGTTTTTGAAACTACCCTTACCCTTTTTCTGTCTCAATAGAGATGGACAATTTGTGACGGAGTGGTCTTTTTGTCCACAATAAAGACAGAGATTTTCTAATCTACGTCTAATTTTTTCCTCTGGGGTTAGAGGACCCCTTATAGTTCCAATTTCCATAGGAACCTGGTTTGAAACAGCTTTTTCCATGGTTGTAAAACAGGGATATGAACGTCTGGGCACCACTTCATAGGAAGCTTTTTCAGCCTTTCTTTCACGTAACCTTCGGTCCAAGGTGGTGCTTAATTTCATCAACCCATTCAGTGTGTCAGGCATCTCTAATCGTGACAATTCATCTTTAAGGGATTCAGAGAGACCCAATCTGAATTGATTCTTTAAACTGATCTCGTTCCATTGAGAGTCATCTATCCACATTTGAAATTCAGTAATATATTCTTCAATGTTTCTTTTCCCTTGTTTCATAGATCTTAATTTATTTTCAGCTGTTATTTGAGTGTGGGAATCCTCATACAAGGCAGTCACAGCTAAAAAAAATTCTTCAAGCGAATCCAATATTGAATGTTCACTTTCAAAAAATCTATTGGCCCAGGAGCGTGGCTCCCCCTGTAGGAAGGAAATAGTGGTACAGACCTTTATCCTTTCACTATGATATGTTTTAGGTCTAAGTGAGAAAAGAAGTTTACATGCACTTTTAAAATCCCTGAATTCGCTGCGTTTGCCAGAAAATGGTTGTGGGTATTGTATGTGAGGTTCAGCAATTCCTGCTTCTTTCCCTGACATACAATCTTTTATTATGGTTTTGAGAGCTTTATTTTCAGTTTGTACCTCTGTTAATGCTCTAGCAAGATATTCTAGTTTCTGATGAATATTAGAAAATTCATTTTTAATTTCATTAGGATCCATATTCCAAAAAATAAAAAAAATAAAACTTTCTTTTTAAGGCCTGAAAATTCTGTGATATGTGTGAATAAATTTGTCTCACAACTTTAGAGAAAAATAAAATAAAGGGAATGTAGCTCTTTTCTTGTAAACAGCAAATATATATAACTTAATATACTCGCATGCACAAGGTGAGCATTTACTTTAGTAATTGAAATGAAAGTATGGACTATACCACTATGAATGATAATAATAATTCTTATGGGAGAAGCTTATCAAGCTTCTACTATATAAACAATGATTCGTTTATGATCAAAGAAAAAATGAGAAAAAATTCCTTTATATTCAGGATATGAAATAAGTTGATAAAGTTCAAATCTTAGTAAAGCAATGTTCAAATAACTTTCCTTTAGTTTCACGCACTCACACAAACACTCTAAAATATATATACAATGATCCAACACACACGCAATATTGAGCAGCAAGGAGGAGGTTAATTCAGTGAAAATACAGCTCAGGTAAGTAATGACACTTAGCGTTATATTTGTAAACCTTAAACTTTGTATACAATACGATACCAATACCAGCGTGGTGATAAGACCAGATTTCCCCAGAAACGATGGTGAAGCGAGGAGAGCGGTATTAGCAGCAGAGAAAATACTAAACCGGAGAATATTAGAAAGCGGCGTCCGGTAGCAGCATGTGTGAGTGCGGCTTCAGCTGTGAGTGATAGAGTTCCGGAAGCGTAGGAATATGATTAGAAGTAACGGTCCCAAAAAAGGAATCAGGAAAGAAGTGCAGCAAACTATAAGTACAATCAGCCTTCAAAAATTATTAAATACTTTAGACCTGAAAGGGAAAAATAAACTGCTTGAAATGAGCAATAGCAAAGGATGAGAGAATCCACTTTAATTTTCAGGCACTGAGTAATGGAGAAGCACTTCCTTAAATAGGAGGAAGTGCTGATAGTCAGAAAGTCTTAAAGGGATATCACAATAGATGATCTCATTTTCATTGTTAAAGAGGATTTTCCTTTTCATGATTTTCTCACACTTCTAAACACCAATGACGTAAATTTAAGATTTACAGGTGAATTACACCAAGACAGTGTGAATTTTTTAGATCTGAGTTTACAAGGTGACAATCTTAGTCATAGAATTGTATCTACCACATATAGAAAAGAGACAGCGGGTAACACAATCCTTCATGCTACTTCATGTCATCCCCCACATTTAGTGAAATCCATTCCAAGAAGCCAATTTATTAGGCTCAGACGTAATGCCAGTACTACAGATAATTACAATAAATGTGGCAGAGAGCTCATTTCTAGATTGGAAGCTAGGGGGTACAATAAAAAGGATCTATTTAAAACATTTGAAGAGATCAGGGATTGGAAACCCAATCCTGTAGAACAACCCTCAAAGTTAGACAATACCACAACAAGTGGCAGTCTAATCAATACAACTTTGAAAAGTAATGACATCAATATTAGAAAGGATAAAAGAAACAATAGAGAATTTTTGGATGACTGTAGTGTTGTATTCTCCACACAGTTCTCTCCTGAGTATAATTCTATATGTGCTATTATTAGAAAACATTTACACATACTCAAGGGTGATGAGATTCTGCAGCCATACATAAAAGAGTGTAGATTTGTTGCTAGGAAACCACCTACATTAGCCACTAAGCTATCACCGAGTTTAGTTAAATCTAATACCCAATCAAATAGTAATTGGCTTAGAGGCACAGGTAACTTTAGGGCTCACTTGTCAAACTGTTTAACTTGTGAAAACATGGACTTTACTAAAAGTTTTTCTAGTAAGGTTACTGGTGATTCCTTTGAAATCAACTTCCATGCAACATGCCTCACAGATTATATAGTTTACCTTTTGGACTGCCAGCTTTGTGGAATACAATATGTAGGTCAGTCGAGTAGAACCCTCAGAGATCGGGCAAGAGAACATCTCAGGGATATTAAAAATTACAATAAGGACTCGGCAGTTGCCAAACATTTTAATCTATTTCATCTTACAAACATACCAAAATTAAAAATCAATGTCATAGATGTAGCGAGAACCCCTTACCGGGGGGGTGATATATGTAAGATCTTAGATAGAAAAGAGTTATACTGGATCTACAAGCTAAAGACCAGGTCACCTTTAGGTATGAACTTAGAGTGGGATATGAGATACTTTGTGGACTAGACCCATTAGTTGTCATAAGTTGTTTTTGGTTAATGGATGTCAGTACATATATTTTCATATTAGTATAAATTCCCATATCCATTAACACACATTTTCAAAATCCCATTTCCATTTTTTCTTGCTTATGCCATCAATTTCAATAATAATTTTGTGCATATATTACATATTATTACAGAGTATCATATCTTTTTGAATTATGTAATAGCTTCAGGTGACTAATTTCTTTTGAATTTGAATTTGTCTTGAATTTCTTTGAATTCTGAATTCTGTAGAATTATTCCAAGTGTTTGGCAGCATTTTCTTCTCTAAATTATCAAGAAATTATTGAGAAATTATTCAGAGGTTTCTTTCAAATCACTGAGAGACATTTTCATGTTTTATCTGTTCTCTATTCTCCTTTTTTGAAAAACCATATGATAAATTATGTTATATTTTGTTGCCAAATCTAGTTTTGTTTTATCAATAATTAGCTATCACTGTATATGGTGCTTTTTTAGAATTTGCACATATGTGTTAAACATCACATTTATGTACAGAATATATTGTTATTTAGCTTTAAATATACTGGTGTTTTTTTGTTGGATTGCACATCTTCACAAGTATTGCCATTATATTATGTTTTTATTCTTATCTGTTCTGTGGCTCTTTCAGTGGACATATATTTTGAAACAATACATTTATGCTACACCTGTTTTGTTCTAATTTAGATATAAGGTGTTTTGATTGGTGCATTGTCCCTTTAAGAGCCACAGCAGGTTTCACTTGTCTAACAGCTTCTATGATTAAGCGCTAGCCAGCGCGAAACATGTAAGTCTGCTGTTTCCCTCCCTGGTTTGTTGTGTCATATTAATCTTTTTTGCTTCTTGTTAACTTTTTACTTGGAATAAAGTACCTTTTTTCAGTATCTCAGTAGCCGCCTGCTTTTTCCTGTACCTTTTTGCGGCTGTCCACCGCTTCTCTGGGCTGGCTCCATACTTTCCCCTACTCAGAGTGGGTCTGTTTCCCTCTTACCCGACGGACGTTTCCTGCAGCAGCACCAGCTTTACTATACGTGAGAAACCTTGAGTTACATCTTATAAGTGAATAATACTATATGTACTCTTCATACACAACTATGTGATGTCGGTAATAGTACATGAATATTTCATAAATATGATAATCTCACCTGTTTTGTTTTTGTTTTTGGCTATTTCAACACAGGTTATATTATCATGTTTTAACAATATTAGTGTAAAAAACACACATCACATTGATATGTATGACAATTACATGGTAAATAACTAAGGACAATGTTTATGGTGAACTATAAAATTATTTATTTTTCTTGGGATGAGGGAGCTGAGGTGCCTGTAATGGATTGCCTTGTTCTCTTTGTTCTAGCAGATTCCGGTGTTTCTGCTGTTGTGCTGGCAACAGATGATAGACTGGAGATAGTGTCCTGCTGGTGTGAAAAGTGCTCAACCAACACACCCAAGAGTTGATTTTGTTCTCTCCATCTATTGTCCATCTGCATCTGCATATTAGACAGAATTCGCATCATCTGGGACTGGTTTTGAACACTTGCACTTAATGATGCTGCCATGTCCCTCTGCAGCTCTATGCTACGTTTGTCTAACCTATCTTGGCTCCTGAAGAACCATGCTCATGCCTGGGAGCATACTGTTCGTGCGGTTGTGGTGGTGGTGGTGGCATGGCTGTTTGTATCCTCATGACAGGAGGTTCTGGGGAGGAGTCAAAGGATTAGAGGGATTAGTACAGTCAGATATATGTCCATGTGTAGGCTTACCATAATTTTTAGAGGTGAAACTGGGACCACCTGGTGCGGTGCCAGTGGGGGTGTGGTAAGGAGCGTGGTCAAGGGGGCGTGGCAATTACCAGAAGTATTAGCTTTTATGTGTGTAATGTTTCGTGGATATGCTACCCTTCCTCAGTCAAACAAGTGAATCACACAGTTTAAATAGACCATAACACCACCCCCTAGTCAAAAAGGCACCATTACGTTGTCATGGCAAATAAATCATTAATCTAAATCTCAGATTCTAAATAATGCCAAACATCAAGCATAATTATCACTTTCATAATGATCAATTTCACAATTTAATATCTGCAGTGTAATATGTGTTTTATGTGTCTAATTAAGGAAAAGAGCCAAATACTGATAAGGCATAAATACAACATTGAATGAAATAAGTACAAAAGAAACACATACCTGCTAAAGCTGTTTAAGAGGCTACTCTATACCATAATGCAGGAAGATTATAGCCAAAATACTATCCTGCATGAAGTAAAGCAAGATCCAGGCCAAAAATCCTGCCTGTCTGTACTTCCTAGTCATACCCATATGTATTACCGGCAATGTCACCAGGGGTCGGGGAGTGTTAAATTCTTAGAAAAATAAACCAAGTAGTACTACAAAATTTAAAAAAAAACCCTATGCTGCTCACTCAGCCTGTTTTACTAAATGTAAACTTTGAAGCACACAAACGTTAAGCTTAGCAGGGCTGTATGTAACAAAGTACCAGCATCCAACTATGCTGGAGAGCCACAGTCCAGTCATTTTGAATAATGTGTCTGGGTTTCAGGTGGTCTGAAACCCGGACACATGATTTGAAACCTGAAGGTGGCAACCCTACTGGGACAGAATGAACAACTGGGTGGGACACTGGGACAGCGCCTCCAAACCGGGACAATCCCAGTAAAAGTGGGACTTCTGGTAAGCCTATCCATGTGGGCATACAATGTACATTGATACATGCTTGGGCCTATACTGATTCTCATGTCAAACTCTATAACATGCAATAAGAATAAGATAAATTCTCAGAGAGACAAAAGTTAGACTTGAGTTGAAAATGAAAAGTAACACCAAACAGACTTCAATAATCAGGCAACATGGTAGTGTTGCTATTGGCTTTAAATAGGGTGTACCTGATAATGGGAGGAGTGAGATTTAAAGAGACATGACAATTAAGGACTAGATTACAAGTGGAAACTTATTTAGCAAACAGATTTGCCCGTTTACGAGCACACAATAAATAACCAGACATGTGTGTTTCTTATCGTCCGAATTCGTTTTTCAGCTGAATTTTGCCAAATTCGGAGATTCAGATGCATCCGAATTTCCGAATCAGCACATCCTGAAAAATCCTGAAAATGAATAAATTAGTTTCCAAATTTTCGGATCCATTATTCATATTCAGAATTTTTCATTGTTCCTAATGTAAACCGCACATCGCACGCTAACTCTAAGTCTAAATAATTAAAGGGACAGTCAAGTCCAAAAAAACTTAAATTTTTCAAATAGGGCATGCAATTTTAAACAACTTTCCAATTTATTTTTATCAACAATTTTGCTTTGTTCTCTTGGTAATCTAGTTGAAAGCAAACCTAGGAAGGCACATATGATAATTTCTAAGCCCTTGAAGGCCGCCTCTATTTTATTTACTTTTCACAGCAGGGGAGAGCAAGCTTATGTAGGCCATATAGATAGCATTGTGATCACGCCCGTGGCTAGTGGCAGACACTGCACTAATTGGATAAAATGCAAGTCATTAGATAATAACTAAAAGTCATGTGATTAGGGGCGGTCAGAAGATGCTTAGATACAAGTTAGTCACAGAGGTAAAAAGTGTATTGATATAACAGTGTTGGTTTTGCAAATAAAGGGATTATCTATCTTTTTAAACAACAAAAATTCTGGTGTTGACTGTCCCTTTAAATAAAGCTATTAACCCTTAAACCATCATTCCCTGACATCGCCGACACTAACTAAACCTATTAGCCCCTAAACTGCACCACCCCACAACGCCAACACTAACTAAATCTATTTACCCCTAAACCGCACTTCCCTGTCATCGCCGACACTAACTAAATCACTAAATAAAGGTATTAACCCCTAAACTGCCGTTCCCCGACATAGCCGACACTAACTAAACCTATTAACCCCTAAACCGCCATTCTGAAACATCGCCGACACAAACTAAACCTATTAACCCCTAAACCGCACTCCCCTCCACATCGCCAACACTAACTAAACCTGTTATTTCCAAAACCGCAGCTCCCCGACATCGCCAACGCTAACTAAACCTACTAACCCCTAAACCGCTGTTACCAAACATTGCCAAAATGAGCTAAACCTATTAACCCCTAAACCGCCATTCCCAAACATCCCGAAAACGAACTAAACCTATTAACCACTAAACTGCAAGCACCCACATCGCAACAACCTAAATTATACTATATTAACCCCTAACCCTAACCGTAACCCTAAACCTAACACCCCCTAACTTTAACATAATTAAAATAGAGCTAAATTAAAGTTACAATTATTAACTAAATAATATTTAAAACTAAATACAAACTTACCTGTGAAATAAAAATAAAACCTAAGCTAGCTACAATATAACTAATAGTTATATGGTAGCTATCTATGGTTTTACTTTTATTTCACAGGTAAGTTTGTAGTTATTTTAACTAGGTAGACTAGTAAGTAAATAGTTATTAACTATTTACTAACTACCTAGTTAAAATAAATACAAACTTACCTGGGAAATAAAAGTAAAACCTAAGCTGCCTTACATTAAAACCTAACATTACAAATATAAAAATAACTATCATTACAAAAAAATAAAAACACTAAAATTACAACAACAAAAAAACTACCATTACAAAAAATAACAAATGAAATTATCCAAAACAATAAACATTATTTGTAGGGCATTGCCCTAAAGTTAACAGCAGTTTTTCTAAAAAAGAAAATCAAACACCCCCTAACAGTATACAAACCCCCACCGCCCAAACCCACAAAATAAAAATAAAGTCGGTAAACCTAATCTACTCATTGCCCTGAAAAGGGAATTTGTTTGGGCATTTCCCTTAAAAGGGCATTCAACTCTTTTAATGCCCATTAAAAATAAAAAAATAGCTATTCTAAAAAAAAAAACAGAAAGAAAAAAAAACATTACACTAAACAACAAACAAATTATTCAAAATAATAAAAATTATTTCTATTCTAAACCATTTAACAAAAACCCACCACAAAATAAAAGAACCCTAATCTATAATAAGATACCAATAGCCCTTAAAAGGGCCTTTTGTAGGGCATTGCCCTAAAGTTAACAGCTCTTTTGCTACAAAATAAAAATAAACACCCCCTAACATTACAAAGCCCCACCCACCCCAAACTCACAAAATAAAAAAAAATAAGTAAAAAAACCTAGTCTACCCATTGCCCTGAAAAAGGCATTGGTATGGGCATTGCCCTTAAAAGGGCATTCACCTTTTTTAAGATTGCCCAATAGTCCTAATCTAAAATAAAAAGCACCCAAAAAAAAAAAACTTAAAAAAAAAACTAACACCTCTTTAGGTACTCACAGTTGCTGAAGTCCAGCTTGAACGATCTTCATCCCAGCAGCTCCATCTTCATCCAGGCGGCTCCATCTTCATCCATCGAGGGACCGGCATCTTCTTCATCCCTGCAGAGGCGGAGGTCCATCGATCCGACTTGGAGGTCCTCTTCATGCGATCGTCCGCCGCACACTGAGGATTCAAATGCAAGGTACCCCATTTATACTGGGGATACCATTGCATTCCTATTGGCTGAACATTTTAAATCAGCCAATAGGAATTAGAAAAAAATCAAATCAGCCAATAGTATTTAAGCAGCTCTCATTCCTATTGGCTGATTCAAATGAGAGCTGCTTAACTTTAAGGCAATGGGCAGTAAAAGAGCTGAATGCCCTTACAAATGCCCTTTTCAGGGCAATGGGTAAATTAGGTTTACCAATAGTGATGTCGTGAATAGTTCGCCGGCGAATATAGCTTGTTCGCGTTCGCCGCTGCGGACGAACATATGCGATGTTCGATCCCACCCCTATTCGTCATCATTGAGTAATACTTTGACCCTGTACTTCACAGTCAGCAGACACATTCCAGCAAATCAGCAGCAGACCCTCCCTCCCAGACCCTCCTACCTCCTGGACAGCATCCATTTTAGATTAATTTGTAAGCTGCATTCTTAGTGAGAGGAGGGACAGTGTAGCTGCTGCTGATTTGATAGGGAAATCAATAGCTAGGCTAGTGTATTCAGTGTCCACTACAGTCCTGAAGGACTCATCTAATCTCTGCTGTAAGGACAGCGCCCCAAAAAGCCCTTTTTAGGGCTAGAACATCAGTCTGCTTTTTTTTTTTTCCTGTGTAATCTAATTGCAGTTGCCTGCCTGCCAGCGTGTGTGTCAGGCTCATAGCGTATACTGTGCCCATTTGCCCAGTGCCACCACTCATATCTGGTGTAATAGTATTGTACATTTAAAAAAAACAACACTTTTTTGACTGTGAAATAATAGCAGTCAGTTTCCTTCACACGTGTGCGTTTCAGTGCCTGCCTGCCTGCCTGCCAGGGCACAGTGTCACCCCAGTGCAACTCATATCTGGTGTAACAGTAGTGTACATTTTAAAAAAAAAACTTTTTTGACTGTGAAATAATAGCAGTCAGTTTCCTTCACACGTGTGCGTTTCAGTGCCTGCCTGCCTGCCTGCCTGCCTGCCTGCCAGGGCACAGTGTCACCCAAGTTCAACTCATATCTGGTGTAACAGTAGTGTACATTTAAAAAAAAAAAACAACACTTTTTTCACTGAAATAATAGCAGTCAGTTTCCTTAACACGTGTGAGTTTCAGTGCCTGCCTGCCAGGGTACAGTGTTACCCCAGTGCAACTCATATCTGGTGTAACAGTAGTGTACATTTAAAAAAAACAACACTTTTTTGACTGTGAAATAATAGCAGTCAGTTTCCTTCACACGTGTGCGTTTCAGTGCCTGCCTGCCAGGGCACAGCGTCACCCCAGTGCAACTCATATCTGGTGTAACAGTAGTGTACATTTAAAAAAAAAAAACACTTTTTTGACTGTGAAATAATAGCAGTCAGTTTCCTTCACACGTGTGCGTTTCAGTGCCTGCCTGCCAGGCCACAGCGTCACCCCAGTGCAACTCATATCTGGTGTAACAGTAGTGTACATTAAAAAAAAACAACACTTTTTTGACTGTGAAATAATAGCAGTCAGTTTCCTTCACACGTGTGCGTTTCAGTGCCTGCCTACCAGGGCACAGTGTCACCCCATTGCAACTCATATCTGGTGTAACAGTAGTGTACATTTAAAAAAAACAACACTTTCTCTTGTAAGGTGTATCCAGTCCACAGATCATCCATTACTTGTGGGATATTCTCATTCCCAACAGGAAGTTGCAAGAGGACACAAACAGCAGAGCTGTAATATAGCTCCTCCCCTAACTGTCATAGCCAGTCATTCTCTTGCAACTCTCAACAATCAAGGATGTTGTAGGAGAGAGTGGTTAAATATAGCTAGTTTATTTTCTTCAATCAAAAGTTTGTTATTTTTAAATAGTACCGGAGTTGTGCTATTTGATCTCAGGCAGTAAATAGAAGAATCTGCCTGAGGTTTCTATGATCTTAGCAGGTTGTAACTAAGATCCATTGCTGTTCTCACATATGTCTGAGGGGATTACACAGATGAGGTAAAACTTCAGCGAGAGAATGGCGTGCAGTTTATTCTGCTATCAGGTATGTGCAGTTATAATTTTTTCTAGAGATGGAAAACACTAGAAAATGCTGCTGATACCGGATTAATGTAAGTTAAGCCTGAATACAGTGATTTAATAACGACTGGTATCATGCTTACTCCCAGGGATAATACCCTTATGATATTTACAATATAAAACGTTTGCTGGCATGTTTAATCGTTTTTATATATGCTTTGGTGATAAAACTTTATTGGGGCCTAGTTTTTTCCACATGGCTGGCTTAAATTTTGACTAGAAACAATTTCCACTGTTGTAGTATAAAAGTTACAGTTGGTGCAGTTAAAATTACAAACTGTGACATCCAGCTTCCCTCAAAGGCCCTCTGAATGCTATAGGACATCTCTTAAGGGCCCAAAGGCTTTCCAAAGTCGTTTATTGGGGAAGGTAGCTTGCTGTGGCAGTTGGTTGTGACTGTTAAAAAATGTCTTTCGTTTTTTTGATCCGTTTTTGAACTAAGGGGTTAATCATCCATTTGAAAGTGGGTGCAATGCTCTGTTAGCCTATTATACACACTGTAAAAATTTCGTTTGATTTACTGCTTTTTTTCACTGTTTTTCAAATTCTGACAAAATTTGTTTCTCTTAAAGGCACAGTACCGTTTTTTATATTTGCTTGTTAACTTGATTTAAAGTGTTTTCCAAGCTTGCTAGTCTCATTGCTATTCTGTATAAACATGTCTGACATAGAAGAAACTCCTTGTTTATTATGTTTAAAAGCCATGGTGGAACCCCCTCTTAGAATGTGTACCAAATGTACTGATTTCATTTTATGCAATAAAGATCATTTTCTGTCTTTAAAAAATCTATCACCAGAGGAATCTGACGAGGGGGAAGTTATGCTGACTAACTTTCCCCACGTGTCAGACCCTTTGACTCCCGCTTAAGGGACTCACGCTCAAATGGCGCCAAGTACATCTAGGGCGCCCATAGCGTTTACTTTACAAGCGGCAGTCATGGATAATACACTGTCAGCGGTATTAGCCAGACTACCTGAACTTAGAGGTAAGCGAGATAGCTCTGGGGTGAGACAAAATGCAGAGCATACTGACGCTTTAAGAACCATGTCCGATACTGCCTCACAATATGCAGAAGCTGAGGAAAGAGAGCTTCAGTCAGTGGGTGATGTTAATGACTCAGGAAAGATACCTGATTCTAATATTTCTACAATTAAATTTAAGCTTGAACACCTCCGCGTGTTGCTTAGGGAGGTTTTAGCTGCTCTGAATGACTGTGCTACCATTGCAGTGCCAGAGAAATTGTGTAGACTGGATAAATACTTTGCAGTGCCGGTGTGTACTGATGTTTTTCCAAATACCTAAAAGGTTTACAGAAATTATTAATAAGGAATGGGATAGACCAGGTGTGCCGTTCTCTTCCCCTCCTATTTTTAGAAAAATGTTTCCAATAGACGCCACCACATGGGACTTATGGCAGACAGTCCCTAAGGTGGAGGGAGCAGTTTCTACTCTAGTAAAGCGTACTACTATCCCTGTCGAGGACAGTTGTGCTTTTTTTTTTTTTTTTTAGATCCAATGGATAAAAAATTAGAGGTTACCTTAAGAAAATATTTATTCAACAAGGTTTTATCCTACAGCCCCTTGCATGCATTGCCCCTGTCACTGCTGCTGCGGCGTACTGGTTTGAGTCTCTGGAAGAGGCTTTACAGGTAGCGACTCCATTGGATGACATACTTGGCAAACTTAGAGCACTTAAGCTAGCCAATTCTTTTATTCTGATGCCATTGTTCATTTGACTAAACTAACGGCTAAGAATTCTGGTTTTGCTATACAGGCGCGCAGAGCGCTATGGCTTAGATCATGGTCAGCTGACGTGACTTCAAAATCTAAGCTACTTAACATTCCCTTCAAGGGGCAGACCCTATTCGGGCCTGGTTGAAGGAGATTATTGCTGATATCACTGGAGGAAAAGGTCATGCCCTTCCTCAGGACAGGTCCAAATCTAGGGCCAAACAGTCTAATTTTCGTGCCTTTCAAAACTTCAAGGCAGGTGCGGCATCAACTTCCTCTAATAATAAATAAGAGGGAACTTTTGCTCAATCCAAGACGGTCTGGAGACCAAACCTGACATGGAAAAAAGGTAAGCAGGTAAAAAAAAATTTAAGTCAGACTTTTCATCCGGGAGAGTGGGAACTCCATCCGGAGGCATTTGCACAACGGATTCATCGTTGGGGCAAACCAGAACTGGATCTCATGGCGTCTCGCCAGAACGCCAAGCTTCCGTGTTACGGATCCAGGTCCAGGGATCCCAAGGCGACACTGATAGATGCTCTAGCAGCACCCTGGTCTTTCAACCTGGCTTATGTGTTTCCACCGTTTCCTCTGCTCCCTCGAATGATCAAGCAGGAGAGAGCATCAGTGATTCTGATAGCACCTGCGTGGCCACGCAGGACCTGGTATGCAGATCTAGTGGACATGTCATCCTTTCCACCATGGTCTCTGCCTCTGAAACAGGACCTTCTACTTCAGGGTCTTTTCAACCATCCAAATCTAATTTCTCTGAGGCTGACTGTCTGGAGATTGAACGCTTGATTTTATCAAAGCGTGGCTTCTCCGAGATACCTTAAGACAGGTACGAAAGCCTGTCACCAGGAAAATTTACCATAAGGTATGGCATAGATATCTCTATTGGTGTGAATCCAAGGGTTACTCATGGAGTAAGGTCAGGATTGCTAGGATATTATCTTTTCTCCAAGAAGGTTTGGAAAAAGGATTGTCAGCTAGTTGAGCGTCTGGCAGATGTTCCAGACGTTCAGGCATTTTGTCAGGCTTTAGTTAGAATCAAGCCTGTGTTTAAACCTGTTGTTCCACCATGGAGCTTAAACTTGGTTCTTAAGGTTCTTCAAGGAGTTCCGTTTGAACCTCTTCATTCCATAGATATCAAGCTTTTATCTTGGAAAGTTCTTTTTTTTGTAGCTATTTCCTCGGCTCGTAGAGTCTCTGAGCTATCTGCCTTACAATGTGATTCTCCTTATCTGATTTTTCATATGGATAAGGTAGTCCTGCGTACCAAACCTGGGTTCTTACCTAAGGTGGTATCTAACAAGAATATCAATCAAGAGATTGTTGTTCCATCCTTGTGTTACACAATTTGGACGTGGTTCGTGCTTTAAAGTTTTACTTACAAGCTACTAAAGATTTTCATCAAACATCTGCTTTGTTTGTTGTCTACTCTGGACAGAGGAGAGGTCAAAAGGCTTCGGCAACCTCTTTTTCTTTTTGACTAAGAAGCTTAATCCACTTAGCCTATGAGACTGCTGGACAGCAACCTCCTGAAAGGATTACAGCTCATTCCACTAGAGCTGTGGCTTCCACTTGGGCCTTTAAAAATGAGGCTTCTTTTGATCAGATTTGCAAGGCGACGACTTGGTCTCCGCTTCATATTTTTTCAAAATTTTACAAATTTGATACTTTTGCTTCTTCGGAGGCTATATTTGGGAAAAAGGTTTTACGGGCAGTGGTTCCTTCCATTTAAGTTCCTGCCTTGTCCCTCCCTTCATCCGTGTACTTTAGCTTTGGTATTGGTATCCCACAAGTAATGGATGATCCGTGGACTGGATACACCTTACAAGAGAAAGCACAATTTATGCTTACCTGATAAATGTATTTCTCTTGTGGTGTATCCAGTCCACGGCCCGCCCTGTCATTTTAAGGCAGGTAATTTTTAAATTTAAACTACAATAACCACTGCACCCTATGGTTCCTCCTTTCTCGGCTTGTTTTCGGTCGAATGACTGGCTATGACAGTTAGGGGAGGAGCTATATTACAGCTCTGCTGTGGGTGTCCTCTTGCAACTTCCTGTTGGGAATGAGAATATCCCACATGTAATGGATGATCCGTGGAATGGATACACCACAAGAGAAATAAATTTATCAGGTAAGCATAAATTGTGCTTTTTTGACTGTGAAATAATAGCAGTCAGTTTCCTTCACACGTGTACGTTTCAGTGCCTGCCTGCCAGGGCACAGTGCCACCCCAGTGCAACTCATATCTGGTGTAACAGTAGTGTACATTAAAAAAAAAAAACACTTTTTTGACTGTGAAATAATAGCAGTCAGTTTCCTTCACACGTGTGCGTTGCAGTGCCTGCCAGGGCACAGTGTCACCCCAGTGCAACTCATATCTGGTGTAACAGTAGTGTACATTTAAAAAAAAAAAAACACTTTTTTGACTGTGAAATAATAGCAGTCAGTTTCCTTCACACGTGTGCGTTTCAATGCCTGCCTGCCTGCCAGGGCACAGTGTCACCCCAGTGCAACTCATATTTGGTGTAACAGTAGTGTACATTTAAAAAAAAAAACACTTTTTTGACTGTGAAATAATAGCAGTCAGTTTCCTTCACACGTGTGCGTTTCAGTGCCTGCCTGCCAGGGCACAGTGTCACCCAAGTACCACCACTCATATCTGGTGTAACAGTAGTGTAGATTTAAAAAAAACAAACACTTTTTTTACTGTGAAATAATAGCAGTCAGTTTCCTTCACACGTGTGCGTTTCAGTGCCTGCCTGCCTGCCTGCCAGGGCACAGTGTCACCCCAGTTCAACTCATATCTGGTGTAACAGTAGTGTACATTTAAAAAAAAAACACATTTTTTTAACTTAAATAATAGCAGTCAGTTTCCTTAACACGTGTGAGTTTCAGTGCCTGCCTGCCAGGGTACAGTGTTACCCCAGTGCAACTCATATCTGCGGCGCAAGCGAGGGAACCGGCGTCGCCCGCAGTTTCAGCTCGCAACTCGAGCTATCCCATATAAGTCGCCGTCAGATGCTAACGTGCCGTAAGTCTGACAAACCAGCGATGTCCAGAAATCTGCGCAAGTACAAATTTCTGGCGTCGCCAGTGACTTGCGCCACGTTAGAATCTGCCGGCGCCTATAAAACCTGACTAAAGTCTAAAACACCCGCACTGTCTAACACGCCTCCCTAACATAGCCCGTACTGTCTAACACGCCTCCCTAACATAGCCCGACACGTCTAACCCTCTATCCGCTATCCCCCCTCACTAGTCTAACAATAAAAAAGCTATTAACCCCTAAACCGCCGCTCCCGTACCCCGCCGCAACCTAATAAAGTTATTAACCCCTAAACCGCCGCTCCCGTACCCCGCCGCCAGCTATATTATATCTATAACCCCCTAAAGTGAGCCCCTAACACCGCCGCCATCTATATTAAAATTATTAACCCCTAATGTAAGCCCCTTACACCGCCGCCATCTCTATTAAAATGATTAACCCCTAATTTAATCTACCTACCCCGCCGCCAGCTATATTATCTATATTAACCCTAAGTATATTATAGTTAATATAGGTATTACATTATATATATTAACTATATTAACCCTAATTTTATTAGGGTTAATATAGTTACTATAGTATTTATATTAACTATATTAACTCTATCTAACCCTAACACCCCTAACTAAATTTATATTAAATTAATCTAATTAATTTATAAACTAAAATATTCCTATTTAAATCTAAATACTTACCTATAAAATAAACCCTAAGTTAGCTACAATATAATTAATAATTACATTGTAGCTATGTTAGGGTTAATATTTATTTTACAGGTAAATTGTTAATTATTTTAACTAGGTATAATAGCTATTAAATAGGTATTACCTATTTAATAGCTACCTAGTTAAAATAATTACCCAATTACCTGTAAAATAAATCCTAACCTAAGTTACAAATACACCTACACTATCAATAAATTTAATAAACTACAAACATCTATCTAAAAATACAATTAAATTAACTAAACTAAATTACAAAAAAAAACAAACACTAAATTACAAAAAATAAAAAAAAATTACAAGATTTTTAAGCTAATTACACCTATTCTAAGCCCCCTAATAAAATAATAAACCCCCAAAATAAAAAAAATTCCCTGCCCTATTCTAAATTAAACAAATTTCAAAGCTCTTTACCTTACCAGCCCTTAAAAGGGCCTTTTGTGGGGCATGCCCCAAAGAATTCAGCTCTTTTGCATACAACAAATACAATCCCCCCCCCCCCCATTACAACCCACCACCCACATACCCCTATTCTAAAACCACCCAAACCCCCCTTACAAAAGCCTAACACTACCCCCCTGAAGATCTCCCTACCTTGTCTTCACCACACCGGGCCGAACTCCTGATCCGATCCGGGCGATGTCTTCCTCCAAGCGGCAAAGAAGAATTCTTCCTCCGGCGATGTCTTCCTCCAAGCGGCAAAGAAGAATTCTTCCTCCGGCGACGTCTTCCTCCAAGCGACAGCAAAGTCTTCATTCTTCCGGCGGCATCTTCAATCTTCTTTCTTCACTCCGGCGCCGCGGAGCATCCATCCCGGCCGACTGCTGTACTACGAATGAGGTACCTTTAAATGACGTCATCCAAGATGGCGTCCGCCGAATTCCAATTGGCTGATAGGATTCTATCAGCCAATCGGAATTAAGTTAGAAAAATCTGATTGGCTGATTGAATCAGCCAATCAGATTCAAGTTCAATCCGATTGGCTGATCCGAACAGCCAATCAGATTGAGCTCGCATTCTATTGGCTGATCGGAACAGCCAATAGAATGCGAGCTCAATCTGATTGGCTGATTGGATCAGCCAATCGGATTGAACTTGAATCTGATTGGCTGATTCAATCAGCCAATCAGATTTTTCTAACTTAATTCCTATTGGCTGATAGAATCCTATCAGCCAATCGGAATTCGGCGGACGCCATCTTGGATGATGTCATTTAAAGGTACCTCATTCGTAGTACAGCAGTCGGCCGGGATGGATGCTCCGCGGCGGCGGAGCGAAGAAAGAAGATTGAAGATGCCGCCGGAAGAATGAAGACTTTGCTGCCGCTTGGAGGAAGACGTCGCCGGAGGAAGAATTCTTCTTTGCCGCTTGGAGGAAGACATCGCCGGAGGAAGAATTCTTCTTTGCCGCTTGGAGGAAGACATCGCCCGGATCGGATCAGGAGTTCGGCCCGGTGTGGTGAAGACAAGGTAGGGAGATCTTCAGGGGGGTAGTGTTAGGCTTTTGTAAGGGGGGTTTGGGTGGTTTTAGAATAGGGGTATGTGGGTGGTGGGTTGTAATGGGGGGGGGGAGTGTATTTGTTGTATGCAAAAGAGCTGAATTCTTTGGGGCATGCCCCACAAAAGGCCCTTTTAAGGGCTGGTAAGGTAAAGAGCTTTGAAATTTGTTTAATTTAGAATAGGGCAGGGAATTTTTTTTATTTTGGGGGTTTATTATTTTATTAGGGGGCTTAGAATAGGTGTAATTAGCTTAAAAATCTTGTAATCTTTTTTTATTTTTTGTAATTTAGTGTTTGTTTTTTTTGTAATTTAGTTTAGTTAATTTAATTGTATTTTTAGATAGATGTTTGTAGTTTATTAAATTTATTGATAGTGTAGGTGTATTTGTAACTTAGGTTAGGATTTATTTTACAGGTAATTGGGTAATTATTTTAACTAGGTATAGGTAATACCTATTTAATAGCTATTATACCTAGTTAAAATAATTAACAATTTACCTGTAAAATAAATATTAACCCTAACATAGCTACAATGTAATTATTAATTATATTGTAGCTATCTTAGGGTTTATTTTATAGGTAAGTATTTAGATTTAAATAGGAATATTTTAGTTTATAAATGAATTAGATTAATTTAATATAAATTTAGTTAGGGGTGTTAGGGTTAGATAGAGTTAATATAGTTAATATAAATACTATAGTAACTATATTAACTATATTAACCCTAATATAATTAGGGTTAATATAGTTAATATATATAATGTAATACCTATATTAACTATAATATACTTAGGATTAATATAGATAATATAGCTGGCGGCGGGGTAGGTAGATTAAATAAGGGATTAATCATTTTAATAGAGATGGCGGCAGTGTAAGGGGCTTACATTAGGGGTTAATAATATTAATATAGCTGGCGGCGGTATAGGGGGATTAGATTAGGGGTTAATAATTTTTATATAGGTGGCGGCGGTGTAAGGGGTCAGATTAGGGGATAGATAAGGTAGATGGCGGCGGTTTTAGGGGCTCACAGTAGGGGGTTAGTTTATGTAGATGGCGGCGGGGTCCGGGAGCGGCGGTTTAGGGGTTAATAACTTTATTAGGGATTTCTGGGGGGGGGATCGCGGTTGACAGGTAGATAGACATTGCGCATGCGTTAGGTGTTAGGTTTATTTTAGAAGATCGCGGTTGACAGGTAGATAGACATTGCACATGCGTTAGGTGTTAGGTTTATTTTAGCAGCCAGTTTAGGAAGTTACGGGGCTCCAATAGTCAGCGTAAGGCTTCTTACGGCTGCTTTTTGTGGCGAGGTGAAAATGGAGTGTTTTCTCCATTTTCGCCACGTAAGTCCTTACGCTGCATATTGGATACCAAACTGCGCGGGTTTGGTATACCTGCCTATGGCCCAAAAAACTACGGGCGACGGCAGTAATATACGGGCGTAACTTCTAGGTTACGCCGTATATGTGATACCAAACCCGCGCAAATATTGGCGTCGCCGGCTTTTGCGGGCGACGATTTATATCGGATCGACCCCCTGGTGTAACAGTAGTGTACATTTAAAAAAAAAAAAACTTTTTTGACTGTGAAATAATAGCAGTCAGTTTCCTTCACACGTGTGCGTTTCAGTGCCTGCCTGCCAGGACACAGTGTCACCCCAGTGCAACTCATATCTGGTGTAACAGTAGTGTAAATGTAAAAAAAAAAACACTTTTTTGAATGTGAAATAATAGCAGTCAGTTTCCTTAACACGTGTGCGTTTCAGTGCCTGCCTGCCAGGGCATAGTGTCACCCCAGTGCAACTCATATCTGGTGTAACAGTAGTGTACATTTAAAAAACAACAACACTTTTTTTACTGTGAAATAATAGCAGTCAGTTTCCTTCACACGTGTGGTTTCAGTGCCTGCCTACCAGGGCACAGTGTCACCCCAGTGCAACTCATATCTGGTGTAACAGTAGTGTACATTTAAAAAAAACAACACTTTTTTGACTGTGAAATAATAGCAGTCAGTTTCCTTCACACGTGTGCGTTTCAGTGCCTGCCAGGGCATAGTGTCACCCCATTGCAACTCATATCTGGTGTAACAGTAGTGTACATTTAAAAAAACAAAATTTTTTTGACTGTGAAATAATAGCAGTCAGTTTCCTTCACACATGTGCGTTTCAGTGCCTGCCTGCCAGGGCACAGTGTCACCCCAGTGCAACTCATATCTGGTGTAACAGTAGTGTACATTTAAAAAAAAAAACACTTTTTTGACTGTGAAATAATAGCAGTCAGTTTCCTTCACACATGTACGTTTCAGTGCCTGCCTGCCAGGGCACAGTGCCACCCCAGTGCAACTCATATCTGGTGTAACAGTAGTGTACATTTAAAAAAAACAACACTTTTTTGACTGTGAAATAATAGCAGTCAGTTTCCTTCACACGTGTGCGTTGCAGTGCCTGCCAGGGCACAGTGTCACCCCAGTGCAACTCATATCTGGTGTAACAGTAGTGTACATTTAAAAAAACAACACTTTTTTGATTGTGAAATAATAGCAGTCAGTTTCCTTCACACATGTGCGTTTCAGTGCCTGCCTGCCAGGGCACAGTGTCACCCCAGTGCAACTCATATCTGTTGTAACAGTAGTGTACATTTAAAAAAAAAAAAAATACAATTTTGACTTTAATAGATTGAATAGCAGTTAGTTGTCTGCAGCGTGTGTGTCAGGCCTACAGCGTCTACTCTGCCAACTTCTGCCAGTGCACAGTGCCACTCATATCTGTTGTCACAGTACCTTGCACGCATAGTACCACTAATCGAAAAAAAATGACAGGCAGAGGCAGGCCACCCCGCAGGGGCAGTCGTGGTCATGGTGCTGTGATTCCCTTTGGCCCTAGAATCATGCCCAGTGTTCAGAGGCCACGTACCCCAAACTCGAACAGTTCTGAGGACATAGTTGACTGGCTAACACAGGACACCCAATCTTCTACAGCTTTTTCTTGGAACCTTGACGCACCATCCTCCTCCAGCTTATCTTCGGGCACCTCTCAAGTTACCACTCGCCTGCCTGCCGCCACCACCAACACTAGCACCACAGCCGCTTCACTTGATCTGTCAGAGGAGTTATTTACACATCATTTGGAAGAAATGAGTGATAGTGATGCGCAACCATTATTGCCAGAGGATGTAGATAACAGGGATATGTCTCAGTCAGGCAGCATTACACACATGGACGTACGGTGTGATGATGATGATGTTGTACCCGCTGCTGCTTCCTTTGCTGAGTTGTCAGATACAAGTGAAGTGGTTGATGATGATGATGCGTCCGTGGATGTCACGGGGGTGCCCGCTAGAAGAGAAGAAGGAGGAGGAGATGAGTTGGAAGCAGGGGTAGGTCATCACAAGGAGCTAGTGGCACAGTCAGACAGCATGCATCGGCACCCGGGGTCAGCCAGACAGCACGCCAATCAACGCATGCTGTTGCCACCACCAGAATACTGTCATTGCTCAGCAGTGTGGCATTTTTTTTGTGTGTCTGCCTCTGACAACAGCGATGCCATTTGCAACCTGTGCCAAAAGAAACTGAGTTGTGGGAAGTCCAAAACCCACCTAGGTACAACTGCTTTGTGAAGGCACATGATCGCACATCACAAACGCCTATGGGATCAACACATGAGTACAAGCAGCACACAAACTCAAAGCCACCATCCTCCTCCTGGTCCAGCATCTTCAGCCACATCAACCACTGCTGTCCTCCTTGCCCCCTCTCAACCATCCACCACTCCGTGTCTCGCCTTGAGCAGTTCCTGCTCATCTGCCCACAGTCAGGTGTCTGTCAAGGACATGTTTGAGCGTAAGAAGCCAATGTCACAAAGTCACCCCCTTGCCCGGCATCTGACAGCTGGCTTGTCTGAACTCTTAGCCCGCCAGCTTTTACCATACAAGCTGGTGGAGTCTGATGCGTTCCAAAAATTTGTAGCTATTGGGACACCGCAGTGGAAGGTACCCGGCCGAAATATCTTTGCACAAAAGGCAATCCCCAACCTGTACTCGATTGTGCAAAAGGAAGTAATGGCATGTCTGGCACACAGTGTTGGGGCAAGGGTCCATCTGACCACTGATACCTGGTCTGCAAAGCATGGTCAGGGCAGGTATATCACCTATACTGCGCATTGGGTAAACCTGCTGACGGCTGCCAAGCATGGAATGCGTGGCTCTGCAGAGGAGTTGGTGACACCACCACGACTTGCAGGCAGGCCTGCTGCCACCTCCTCTACTCCTCCTACTCCATCCTCTTCCATAACCTCCTCGGCTGATTCCGAAGGCACCATCAGCGACATAATACCATTTGTTTTCTTCCTGGAGCGTGCCCTGTGAAGAGTGCTGGATCAGGCCGTAGATGAGCGTGAAGAGGAAGAGTTGTGGTCACCATCACCACCAGAAACAGCCTTATCAGCATCGCTTGCTGGACCTGCGGCAACGCTGGAAGAGGATTGTGAGGAAGAGGAGTCAGAGGAGGAATGTGGCTTTGAGGAGGAGGAGGAAGACCAACCACAACAGGCATCCCAGAGTGGTCGTTGTCACCTATCTGGTACCCGTGGTGTTGTACGTGGCTGGGGGGAAGAAAATACCTTCAGTGACATCACTGAAGACGAGGAACGGGACATGAGTATCTCGGCATCCAACCTTATGCAAATGGGGTCTTTCATGCTGTCGTGCCTGTTGAGGGACCCTCGTATAAAAAGGCTGAAGGAGAACGACCTGTACTGGGTGTCCACGCTACTAGACCCCCGATATAAGCATAAAGTGTCTGAAATGTTACAGAATTAGCGCAAGTCGGAAAGGATGCAGCAGTTCAAAAATAAATTAAAAAGTATGCTTTACACAGCGTATAAGGGTGATGTCACAGCACAATGGGAATCTAATAGGGGAAGAGGTGAAAGTAATCCTGCTCCTCCCACGACCACGCCGGCAAGGAAAGGACGCTTTACAGACGTGTTGTTGATGGAGGACATGCAGAGCTTTTTAAGTCCTACGCATCGCCACAGCCCTTCAGGGTCCACCCTCAGAGAACGACTCGATTGACAGGTAGCAGACTACCTCGCCTTAACTGCAGATATCGACACTCTGAGGAGCGATGAACCCCTTGACTACTGGATGTGCAGGCTTGACCTGTGGCCTGAGCTATCCCAATTTGCGATAGAACTTCTGGCCTGCCCCGCTTCAAGTGTCCTGTCAGAAAGGACCTTCAGTGCAGCAGGAGGTATTGTCACTGAGAAGAGAAGTCGCCTAGGTCAAAAAAAGTCTAGATTACCTCACCTTTATTAAGATGAATGAGGGATGGATCCCGAAGGGACTGACAGTGGGCGATACATTCGACTAAAAAAGGCCTGATGAGATGAGCTGCCTTGGGCTAAAAATGGTCCACACGCTGCTGTATTTTATCTCTGAATGCCGGATGACTTGCGTGACTTATCCGCCACCAACTAGGGTTCAAGCCGCAATGTTTTAGGGAACCTTCTGCCTGGGAAACAAACATCAATTTTTCTGGCCGCTGCTACAGCAGCGGCTGCAACAATACCTAATTTTTCAGGCATGTGTACATACCTAATTTTTCTGGCCTCTGGTGCTGCACTGTGGCTTCAAAAACCAAACCAAAAAAAAGGCGCATAACAGGGATTAAACTGATAAGAATAGAACTACTTAACACACCACTCCTATCTGGTGGCACATTAGATTGCACGCGCAGTGCCCCAAATTTGAAGTAGGAGGACCGACCAAGCATCTTTTTCCATCTCCCGGTTCCTAAAATCGATGCCATATACACGTCCCCTGATAGGGGACATAACAGGGATTAAACTGATAAGAATAGTACTACTTAACACACCACTCCTATCTGGTGGCACATTAGATTGCACGCGCAGTGCCCCAAATTTGAAGTAGGAGGACCGACCAAGCATCTTTTTCCATCTCCCGGTTCCTAAAATCGATGCCATATACACGTCCCCTAATAGGGGACGTAACAGGGATTAAACTGATAGGAATAGTACTACTTAACACACCTTATAATAACGCAGAGAGAGGCAACGCAGAGAGAGGAGTCTGAAGAAGAGGAGTCAGAGGAGGAAGGTGGCTTTGAGGAGGTGGAAGACCAAACACAGCAGGCGTCCCAGGGGGCTTGTTGTCACCTTTCGGGGACTCTTGGTGTTGTACGTGGCTGGGTGGAGGAAGAGACCTTCAAAGACATTAGTGAGGACAAGGAATGGGACATGGCTAGCTTGGTATCCAACCTTGTGCAAATGGGGAGTTTGCGGTTGTGCAAATGGACTGTTTGCGGTTGTTTGCGGTGCGTTAAAGGGACAGTCTAGGCCAAAATAAACTTTCATGATTCAGATAGAGCATGTAATTTTAAACAATTTTCCAATTTACTTTTATCACCAATTTTGCTTTGTTCTCTTGGTATTCTTAGTTGAAAGCTTAACCTAGGAGGTTCATATGCTAATTTCTTAGACCTTGAAGCCCACCTCTTTCAGATTGCATTTTAACAGTTTTTCACCACTAGAGGGTGTTAGTTCACGTATTTCATATAGATAACATTGTGCTCGTGCACGAGAAGTTATCTGGGAGCAGGCACTGATTGGCTAGACTGCAAGTCTGTCAAAAGAACTGAAAAAAGGGGCAGTTTGCAGAGGCTTAGATAAAAGATAATCACAGAGGTTAAAAGTATATTATTAAAAATGTGTTAGTTATGCAAAACTGGGAAATGGGTAATAAAGGGATTATCTATCTTTTAAAACAATAAAAATTCTGGTGTAGACTGTCCCTGTAAACGGGGAGTTTGGTCTGTCACTGTGAAGTGGGCGTAACCCTTACACTACCTGATCGATACAACATCATACCTGATGTTTTAAAGCACGTTATTCCAAACAATTTAGGAATGTTAGGTGATTTATGCCCTTTATGGATTAAAACCAGACTCTGCATCAACTATGTAATTTTCCATGGGAGTTTTGCCATGGATCCCCCTCCGGCATGCCACAGTCCAGGTGTTAGTCCCCTTGAAACAACTTTTCCATCACTATTGTGGCCAGAAAGAGTCCCTGTGGGTTTTAAAATTCGCCTGCCTATTGAAGTCTATGGCGGTTCGCCCGGTTCGCCTGTTCGGGAACAGTTGTTGAAGTTTGCGTTCACCGTTCGCGAACCCAAATTTTTATGTTTGCGACATCACTATTTACCAACTTTATTTTTATTTTGTGGGTTTGGGGGGTGGGGGCTTGTATACTGTTATGGGGTGTTTGATTTTCTTTTTTTAGCAAAAGAGCTGTTAACTTTAGGGCAATGCCCTATAAAAGGCCCTTTTAAGGGCCCTTGGTAGTTTATTATAGATTAGTTGTTGTTGTTTTTTAACAGGGTATTAGAATAGGAAAAAAATTATTGTTTTGGATAATTTTGTTTGTTATTTTTTTGTAATGGTAGTTTTTTTTATTTTTTGTAATTTTAGTGTTTTTTATTTTTTGCAATGGTAGGTTTTTTATTTTTGTAATGTTAGTTTTTTTTATTTTTGTAATGTTAGGTTTTAGTGTAAGGCAGCTTAGGTTTTACTTTTATTTCACAGGTAAGTTTGCATTTATTTTAACTAGGTAGTTAATAAATAGTTAATAAATATTTACTAACTAGTCTACCTAGTTAAAATAAATACAAACTTACCTGTGAAATAAAAGTAAAACCATAGATAGCTACAATATAACTATTAGTTATATTGTAGCTAGCTTAGGTTTTATTTTTATTTCACATGTAAGTTTGTATTTTTTTTAAATAGGTATTATTTAGTTAATAATTGTAACTTTAATTTAGCTTTATTTTGATTATGTTAAATTAGGGGATTTTAGGTTTAGGGTTACAGTTAGGGTTACGGTTTAAGGTTAGGGTTGGGGGTTAATATAGTTAAACCCTTTGAGTGCTAAGCACTTTCCCACCTGGGTGCTAAAGCTGTTTTAATGGTTTTGTTTATTTTTTTTTATTTATTTTTTTTACTTTTTTTCAGATCTCCAAGACTTACACTGTTGGAAAGGTTAGGCGAATACCTTTCCAACCGTGGCTCTTGGGCGTCTGTAGCTGCTTAGATGCCTGAGATACACGATTCTAAGCAGCATACCCCCTACTTTTCATTGTGAATTTTAAATAAAGTTGCGCAGTGTCAATATGCAGGCCCGATCTCTGGGGTAGGAGCGGGTGGGAGCCTCCAGATCTGCCTCAAGGTGGGAGAGTGCTAGCGACGGCTTTAAGCACAATTTTCCACTCGTAATCTAGCCCTAAATTGTAATATTGTTATTAAATAGTGCATCTACTTTTATTGAAATTGCTGTTTTGCCTGTTGTATCCCCACTTGTACTGAAAATCACAGAGATTACAAGTTGTGCGCTAAACCGAGTGCGTAAATAACGCAAATAAATTAGCAGTATCGCACTCTCCATTGCACTGCCATTACAAGTTACACAAAAACCTTCTTGTGATGTGCGATATGGTGCGATAAGCATAAAACTCAAGGCCTGACTTGATGTGCTTGTGCACGTATTCCCCCATAGACATTAAAGGGCCATTATACACTCATTTTTTCTTTGCATAAATGTTTTGTAGATGATCTATTTATAAAGCCCATAAAGTTTTTTTTTTTTTTTAATTTATAATTTTGCTTATTTTTAATAACATTGCTCTGATTTTCAGACTCCTAACCAAGCCCCAAAGTTTTATTTGAATACCGTCAGCTACCTTCTCCAGCTTGCTCCTGTTTGTGTAAAGGGTTTTTTCATATGCAAAAGAAGGGGGAGGGGGGAGTGTCTTATTTCCCACTTGCAGTGGGCTTTCCAACTGCCTTTTTAATAGAGCTAAACTGAAAGCTTCTGAGTACATTTTTAAACCATTTTATACTGCTTTTTTATATCAGTATCTGGGCATCTTATTCTTTATAGTAGTGTCTACATGATCGGAACAGCCAATAGAATGCGATCTCAATCTGATTGGCTGATTGGATCAGCCAATCGGATTGAACTTGAATCTGATTGGCTGATTCCATCAGCCAATCAGAATTTTCCTACCTTAATTCCGATTGGTTGATAGAATCCTATCAGCCAATCGGAATTCGAGGGACGCCATCTTGGATGACGTCCCTTAAAGGAACCGTCATTCGTCGGGAAGTCGTCGGTGAAGATGGATGGATCCGCGCTGGAGGTCTTGAAGATCAGCCAGTATTCATCGGATTGAAGAACATAGAAGATGCGGCTTGGATGAAGATGTTTGCCGGTCCGGATGTCCTCTTCTGCCCGATTGGATCAAGACTTCAGCCGGAGGATGGACGTCACTCTTCAGCCCCCGCTTGGGCTTGGATCAAGACTTTGGAGGCTTGGATCAAGACTTCGGTGGATGGATCGGTGAACCCGGCGAGGTGAAGACAAGGTAGGGAGATCTTCAGGGGCTTAGTGTTAGGTTTATTTAAGGGGGGTTTGGGTTAGATTAGGGGTATGTGGGTGGTGGGTTGTAATGTTGGGGGGGGGTATTGTATGTTTTTTTTTACAGGCAAAAGAGCTGAATTCTTTGGGGCATGCCCCGCAAAGGGCCCTTTTAAGGGCTGGTAAGGTAAAAGAGCTTTTCTATTTTAATTTTAGAATAGGGTAGGGCATTTTTTTATTTTGGGGGTCTTTGTTATTTTATTAGAGGGCTTAGAGTAGGTGTAATTAGTTTAAAATTGTTGTAATATTTTTCTAATGTTTGTAAATATTTTTTTATTTTTTGTAACTTAGTTCTTTTTTATTTTTTTAACTTTAGTTAGTTTATTTCATTGTATTTATTTGTAGGTATTGTATTTAATTAATTTATTGATAGTGTAGTGTTAGGTTTAATTGTAGATAATTGTAGGTATTTTATTTAATTAATTTATTGATAGTGTAGTGTTAGGTTTAATTGTAACTTAGGTTAGGATTTATTTTACAGGTAATTTTGTAATTATTTTAACTAGGTAGCTATTAAATAGTTATTAACTATTTAATAGCTATTGTACCTGGTTAAAATAAATACAAAGTTGCCTGTAAAATAAATATTAATCCTAAAATAGCTACAATATAATTATAATTTATATTGTAGCTATATTAGGATTTATTTTACAGGTAAGTATTTAGCTTTAAATAGGATTAATTTATTTAATAAGAGTTAATTTATTTTGTTAGATTTAAATTATATTTAACTTAGGGGGGTGTTAGTGTTAGGGTTAGACTTAGCTTTAGGGGTTAATACATTTATTATAGTAGCGGTGTGGTCCGGTCGGCAGATTAGGGGTTAATGCTTGAAGTTAGGTGTCAGCGATGTTAGGGAGGGCAGATTAGGGGTTAATACTATTTATTATAGGGTTATTGAGGCGGAGTGAGGCGGATTAGGGGTTAATACATTTATTATAGTAGCGGTGCGGTCCGGTCGGCAGATTAGGGGTTAATAAGTGTAGGTAGGTGGCGGCGACGTTGGGGGCAGCAGATTAGGTGTTAATAAATATTATGTAGGTGTCGGCGGTATTAGGGGCAGCAGATTAGGGGTACATAGGGATAACTTAGGTGGCGGCGGTGTACGGAGCGGCAGATTAGGGGTTAAAAAATTTTAATAGAGTGGCGGCGATGTGGGGGGGCCTCAGTTTTGGGGTACATAGGTAGTGTATGGGTGTTAGTGTACTAAGAGCTTTATAAACCGGCGTTAGCCCAGAAAGCTCTTAACTACTGACTTTTTTCTGCGGCTGGAGTTTTGTCGTTAGATTTCTAACGCTCACTTCAGCCAAGACTCTAAATACCGGCGTTAGAAAGATCCCATTGAAAAGATAGGATACGCAAATGGCGTAGGGGGATCTGTGGTATAGAAAAGTCGCGGCTGCAAAGTGAGCGTTAGACCCTTTCTTGACTGACTCCAAATACCAGCGGGCGGTAAAAACCAGCGTTAGGAGCCTCTAACGCTGGTTTTGACGGCTACCGCCAAACTCTAAATCTAGGCCTAAGATTATAAAAAATAATAAATGAAAGTTTCCAAATTAATAAAAAATTAAACCTAATCTAAAAACAAAAAAGCCCATTCAAAATAAAAACACCCCCTAATCTAACAATAAAATACCAATAGCCCTAAGTTAAACAGTTCTTTTACATAATAAACTTAAAAAGTCCCCCCTAACAGTAAAACACCCAACCAACCCCCCAAAATAAAAAAAAGCTAAGTCTAAGGGTCATTATTATGGGCATCTTTTGCGCCCATTAAAATAAAAAGAATCCCTAATCTAAACCCCCCCCCCCCCCAAAAAAAAAAAAACTAACACAAACCCCAGAAAATTTACTCACAGTTCCTGAAGTCCGGACATCCATCTTCATCCAGGCGACGAAAAGTCTTCATCCAGGCAGCAACATCTTCTATCTTCATCCCCGTGGCGCAGAGCTGTGGTAGCGGGGAACGGAGCTGACCAAGACTGGCGGCGACATCCAGCGCGGAGCCTCCTCTTCATGCATTGTCTGCCGCACACTGAAGCTTGAATGCAAGGTACCCCTCTTATATTGGGGTACGGTTGCATTCCTATTGACTAAAATATTCAAATCAGCCAAGAGGATGAGAGCTGCTTAAATTCTATTGTTCAAATCCAATAGGAATGCAACAATATTAAAGGGGTACCTTGCATTCAAGCTTCAGTGTGCGGCGGACAATCGCATGAAGAGGAGGCTCTGTGCTGGATGTTGCCGCCGGTCCTGGTCAGCTACGCTCCATGCCGTATGTATGTATATATATATATATATATATATATATATATATGTATATATGTATATATACAGGGAGTGCAGAATTATTAGGCAAGTTGTATTTTTGAGGATTAATTTTATTATTGAACAACAACCATGTTCTCAATGAACCCAAAAAACTAATTAATATCAAAGCTGAATAGTTTTGGAAGTAGTTTTTAGTTTGTTTTTAGTTATAGCTATTTTAGGGGGATATCTGTGTGTGCAGGTGACTATTACTGTGCATAATTATTAGGCAGCTTAACAAAAAACAAATATATACCCATTTCAATTATTTATTTTTACCAGTGAAACCAATATAACATCTCAACATTCACAAATATACATTTCTGACATTCAAAAACAAAACAAAAACAAATCAGTGACCAATATAGCCACCTTTCTTTGCAAGGACACTCAAAAGCCTGCCATCCATGGATTCTGTCAGTGTTTTGATCTGTTCACCATCAACATTGCGTGCAGCAGCAACCACAGCCTCCCAGACACTGTTCAGAGAGGTGTACTGTTTTCCCTCCTTGTAAATCTCACATTTGATGATGGACCACAGGTTCTCAATGGGGTTCAGATCAGGTGAACAAGGAGGCCATGTCATTAGATTTTCTTCTTTTATACCCTTTCTTGCCAGCCACGCTGTGGAGTACTTGGACGCTTGTGATGGAGCATTGTCCTGCATGAAAATCATGTTTTTCTTGAAGGATGCAGACTTCTTCCTGTACCACTGCTTGAAGAAGGTGTCTTCCAGAAACTGGCAGTAGGACTGGGAGTTGAGCTTGACTCCATCCTCAACCCGAAAAGGCCCCACAAGCTCATCTTTGATGATACCAGCCCAAACCAGTACTCCACCTCCACCTTGCTGGCGTCTGAGTCGGACTGGAGCTCTCTGCCCTTTACCAATCCAGCCACGGGCCCATCCATCTGGCCCATCAAGACTCACTCTCATTTCATCAGTCCATAAAACCTTAGAAAAATCAGTCTTGAGATATTTCTTGGCCCAGTCTTGACGTTTCAGCTTGTGTGTCTTGTTCAGTGGTGGTCGTCTTTCAGCCTTTCTTACCTTGGCCATGTCTCTGGGTATTGCACACCTTGTGCTTTTGGGCACTCCAGTGATGTTGCAGCTCTGAAATATGGCCAAACTGGTGGCAAGTGGCATCTTGGCAGCTGCACGCTTGACTTTTCTCAGTTCATGGGCAGTTATTTTTCGCCTTGGTTTTTCCACACGCTTCTTGCGACCCTGTTGACTATTTTGAATGAAACGCTTGATTGTTCGATGATCACGCTTCAGAAGCTTTGCAATTTTAAGAGTGCTGCATCCCTCTGCAAGATATCTCACTATTTTTTACTTTTCTGAGCCTGTCAAGTCCTTCTTTTGACCCATTTTGCCAAAGGAAAGGAAGTTGCCTAATAATTATGCACACCTGATATAGGGTGTTGATGTCATTAGACCACACCCCTTCTCATTACAGAGATGCACATCACCTAATATGCTTAATTGGTAGTAGGCTTTCGAGCCTATACAGCTTGGAGTAAGACAACATGCATAAAGAGGATGATGTGGTCAAAATACTCATTTGCCTAATTATTCTGCACTCCCTGTATATATATATATATATATATATATATATATATATATATATATACATATTATTTATCATTTTGTTGTAGTACTATCTCAAAGTGTTGTCCCATTAAGTAATGTCCCGTTAAGTGCTGGCTATAGGAATAGAAAAAATAAATTATACTCCCAGTGGGAGGTGGAAGTAATAAGAGCTAAAATGTCCAGTTTTAATTGTTTGGGCTTTGGTATACAGACAGGGATAAGATAAATTAGTCTTTGTGTGTATAAAAAGAGATAAAATAAGGAGGGCTAATCTCTCCTCAAGCTCATCCCTTTCAATGGGTTGTTAACAATTTCTCATACATTTTATACTCTCCAATTGGTATAACAAGTCATTGGAAACACGTTGGGCTAGATTACAAGTGGAGCGCTAAATATTGCTTGCGCATGATAATGTGCACTGGTATTACAAGTAAATCGCAATGCGAACATTGTGAGAAAGCATTGTGCTTATGAGAGCGGGCTTCAAAAGGTTCCTATGGGAGCCTCGTTCTTATGCCATCGTTCTGATCAAAAGTAGCAAGTAACATTTTGGGGCAACAGATTCCGCAGCGCTGATATATATACATATATACATATATATGTATTTGCTAATATGTATATATTAAAAAATCTAATCAGCCAATAGGAATGCAAGGGACGCCATTTTTAAAAGGCTCCCTTGCATTGAAGATTCAGTTTACGGCGGCGACCGTATGAAGAGGATGCTCCGTGCCGGATGTCTTCAGGATGGACCGCTCGGCGCCGCCGGGATGAAGATAGATGATGCCGCCTGGATAAAAAGAGAAGACGACGCCTGGATGGATGAAGATCTCGCCGCCTGGATGAAGACTTTACCCCCTGGATGAAGACTTCACCGCCTGGATGTCCGGACTTAAGAAACTGTAAGTGGATTGTCGGGGGTTAGTGTTACTTAAACTTTTTTTGGGTGTTTTTTTTTTTAGATTAGGGTTTGGGCGATCTTAAAAGAGCTAAATGCCCTTTTCAAGGCAATGAAAAAGAGCTGAATGCCCTTTTAAGGTCAATGCTCATACAAATGCCGTTTTCAGGGCAATTGGTAGCTTAGGTTTTTGTTAGAGTTAGGTTTTTTATTTTGGGGGGTTGGATGGGTGGTGGGTTTTACTGTTGGGGGTGTCTTTGTATTTTTTCAGATAAAAGAGCTGATTTCTTTAGGTCAATGCCCAACAAAAGGCTCTTTTAAGGGCTATTGGTAGTTTATTGTAGGCTAGGGTTTTATTTTATTTTTATAGGGCCATTAGATTAGGTGTAATTGTTTTTATTTTGGATAATTTCGTTTGTTATTTTTCGTAATTAAGTGTTTGTTATTTTTTGTAATTTAGTAATTTTTATTTTTTGTAATTGTAGATTTAAATTTTTTTAGTAGTGTTAGTTTTTTTTAATGTGTAATTTAATTTATTTAATTGATAGTTATTTTAATTTTAGTATAATAGTAATGTTAGTTTAATTTATAGTTTAAACTTAGGTTTTTTTAATTTCCCAGGTAAGTTTTTATTTATTTTAAGATAGGGATCTTGTAATTTTTATTTATGTTGAAATAATTCTTTATTGAATTTTTCATAATACAAAAAGAAAGGAGAAAAAAGGAAGGATTAGAATTAGCACAATCTGATATAAAATATCTATTCTTGAATTTACCCATTAACATGGAAAGGCATGTGCCCTCAAAAAAGAAAGAATCATTATGTGAATATGCAAGTCACAAAAGCTGATTTATGAATTTCTAATTCACTTAATCTATCAAAAGATCACATACCTCTCTATTTGAGTCCCTAAACATAGTTGAAGTTAATACCCCATGGTAAAAGACATTTAAACATAAATAAAATGAGTAAATCAAATCGCAGCAGTGAAGTACAGATTGCTGCTTATCTTTAAGAATATACCAAAGAAATAGAGTGGAGAAAAGAAAAAATAATATAGTGAATGCACAAGGATCTAGTGAGAGAAAGAAAAAGTGAGTGACAAAGAGAGAAAAAAAAAAGATAGATATATTAGATGCTTATCTGAGTATCTCCTCCACGTTAGTTCCCCCCCCCCCCCCCCCCCGTCGAACCACCAGGACCAATGCGTCTGTCATCACGGGAATATCATTTCATTCTCATCCTCTCCTTGAGTAGTTTAGTCTGTTTGTTAGTCCTGTGCCTTATATATTATCCAATGGAACCATATGTTTTTTAAAGTTAACTGGGTATCCTGGATGTAAGCTGCTTGTTTGTACATATTATAAAAGTGTGTAATCTTTGCAATTATCTCATCTTGCGTAGGTGGGCCCACCTTCCAGTGACGCGCTACGCATATTCTGGTGGCTGTACATGTTATTTTAATAATTTGGTTTATATATTTGTTAAATTTCTTATTTCGTTCATGTAGTAAAGCCTGTGAGAGTGTCAAGTGTATTGATTCGCCTAGGATAGTGTTAAGAAGTTTGGAGAGGTCCCCCCAAGTCTCCCTTATGTGAGGACAGTCCCACCACATGTGCTTGTAGGTTCCCACTAGCCCACAACCTCTGTACCAATGGTTGGATCTTTCATTTGTCGCATGTGAGGTAATTACTGGGGTCAAATACCACCTTGAAACTATTTTATAAAAAAATTCTATCATGTCAGCGCTTAAAAGGCCCCTACAAGAAGTTTGCATAATTTGGTTCAACTCCTTCTCAGTCATATGTGTATCTAAATCCTGTACCCATTTGTTGTAGAGTGAGGTGTTCGGTGTATGTGCCCTCTGTATGATTAAGTATAATCTTGATATCGCTTTTTTTGGCCTTTTCCCCAATTTACAAAGGATGTCCAATTCTGTCGGTGCTCCTTCCTTTAAATTTGCTAGAAAGGAGCGAAGATTTGATACGAGCTGTAGGTATTGATACCAATGTAATGCATAGGGAGAAATCATGTCCCTCAGTGTGTTGTAGGACATTATCTTCCTGCCTTCTAGTATATCCGCTATCCTATAGAGGCCTTTATTTTCCCATTTAGTTAGTGTAGAAAACGGTAAGGATGATATTACACATTTTAATGGTGTGTAAATGTAATTAGGAGTCAAGAGAGATTAGTCCTCTCGTTACTTTATGCCACTGTGCTATCATATTTGTTGTAATTGGGCATGTCTTATTTTGTTTTATAGTCCCCAATGAAGAACCCCAAATCATCCCTTCTGGGGTGGCGAAACCGTTAATATCAGTCTCCAGTCTGACCCATCGGATCTCCTCCTCCGTCCCCGTTAATAAGAGTGTCTGAGCTAATCTAGCCGCTTGATAATAATTCTTTAAATTAGGTATTCCCAGACCTCCCACCTGTCTATGTCTAGTAAGTACACTCCTGGCTATCCTAGCTTTTTGATTGTTTCTTAGAAATTTATGAATCATATTTTGAGTCTCCTCTAGTTCTCTAAAAATTATTTTTATTGGTAAGGCTCGGAACAAGTAAAGGATCCTGGGTAAAACCATCATTTTAATTGCTGAGATACGCCCGTACCACGAGAAGCGGTACTGACTCCATTTCAGGAGATCTTGTTTGATACTTCTGAACATTGGTATATAATTGACCCTATATAATTCTGAGGAATGTTTTGTTATTTTGACCCCCAGGTATGTTATATATTTTTTAACCCATTTAAAATCATAATTCAATTCCAAGAGTTTTTGGGTATGTGTTGGTAATTTAATGGTCATGGCTTCACATTTATCAACATTGATTTTATAACCAGATATTGATGAAAATTGGGAAAGGATCAGATATAAATTTGGTAGGGATATCATGGGTTTCGTTAGGGAAAATAATACATCGTCCACAAATAGAGCTATGTTATATTCTTCTCCTCCAATACACACGCCTGTGACATCTGGGGATTGTCTAATTTGTTGAGCTAGGGGTTCAATACAAAGAGCAAACAATAATGGCGAAAGCGGACATCCCTGTCTAGTTCCATTCAGGATGGGGAAACCCCGAGATTGATAGCCCATCACTCTCACCCAAGCCATTGGTGTGGAATATATTTTCCGAAGAGCTGTCACGAAACCACCTGTAAACCACATTGTCTGCAACACTGCCCACATATACCTCCAATCTACTCTGTCGAACACCTTCTCTGCGTCCAATGACAGCAACAGAGAAGGCGTTCCCATAGCGTCTATATGATCTATTAGAGAAACCATACATCTAATGTTGTCTGGTGCCTCTCAGTTTTTTACAAAGCCAACTTGGTCCAGATGAACCAACCCAGGTAGAATATGTTTTAATCTAGTAGCCAGAATCTTGGTGAATATTTTGATATCTTGGTTTATGAATGAAATTGGGCATTAGTTTTTACATAGGGTCTTATCTTTTCCTGGCTTAGGAATTACCACTATCTTTGCATGAAGAAGCTCCATGGGTATCTCGTTTCCCTGTAGTATATCGTTACAGAATTTCGCCAGATGTGGGGCTAAAGCTGTTTTAAAAAGTTTATAATATTCTCCTGGGAGTCCATCCGGACCCGCCGCCTTACCTCTTTTCAATTCTTTAACTATTGCCAAAACCTCTGATACCGTAATCTTGGCATTCAGGTTATCTAGGTCCTCTTTTGATATCTTTGATAATTTAGCCTCGGTCAGGAATCTGTGGAGTAGGGTTGCTATTTCAGGTGTGTCTGAAACCTTCTTTCCATCATATAAAGTGCCATACAATTCAGAAAAGGTAGTCACCATTTCTTCAGGGTTAGAAGTGAGGCCTCCCCTGTGAGTGTGTAATGTTGGAATTGAGATATCTTTAATCCTATCTCTGATCTTGTTTGCCAGATACCTATCTGGTTTGTTGGCAAAAATAAAATAATTAGTTTTAAGTCTTGTACTAGCCCATAGATTCTTTTTGTAGAATTAAGTCTAGGGATTGGCGTTTTAGTATTACGTTTTTCAAAATAGTAGTTGACCCGGGGGGCGGAGCCAACTGCCGAGCTGAGCAGACGCAGTCACCGGGAGCTCCTGCTCTAATAGCTCATTTAACGGCACTAAATAGCCCCAAAATATTACCCCATACAGTAGGGAGAATATAGGATGCATTATTAAACCCTGCAGTACACATCCTACAACAACTAAAAGAACGGCGCGAAAATAATAACAGAAGCGAAGGCAGCAAGCATGTGAAGAGTTTCATGGCGGAGAAGGACAGACCATCTAAACATTGGTGACTCACAATCTCAATTATAACGGCATTCTATCCTGGACCTTTCTCTACGGTTCACATATTGAGATAGCACGGCTCACTTTTTAAACTAAGAAAATGGACTCTGCACTCATAGACACTCTGGCAGCATTGGGACACCGCATGGACATACAGTTTCACATCCTCTCTCAAAGTCTCTCACTTAGACAGGAGGAATCTCCTGCCCTTCCAGAGGAGGTTCTTAATAACTTACCCCCGTGGGTTCATTACCCGAGTCGACAGGACAAGAGGGCCAACAATATCAACCAAAGCCCTTCTACATTACTCCCGTGGGCTGACGTCATTCTTGACTCTACTGCTAATCACCCGGCTCCTGCTCCGGAGCGGCCGGTCGGAGCTGAGGTCGATGTAGACGCAGCTATGCTTCACCCTTCTGAAGTTGGCCCTCCTTATCCCGGGCTCTTGGTAGCCACGCTTCCTTTCATGTCTGCAGATAGGACCGATAACGATAGAAAGATCCGATGTCTAGCCCACAAAGAGGGACTACTTTTCTGGCCCACGATGCAGCCCAGCGATGAGCAGGATGTATCTGACCCAGTGCACTTCCTATTCAGTGAAAAGCTTAAGCATTCTGCCCAGTTAGACCCCAGAGACTTGTTCCTTCTCGCTTGTCCCCAGAGCTTCAGTATTAGAAATAGCTCCTATGTGCGCTCTTGGAACCGAGCCCCGAACCAAGGCATTAATATTACCTACAGAGCCCTCCGTGACACCCACGCTAAAACGAAGAAAACAGTGGGGCTGATCTCCTCTACGCCGGCGGACTGGTTAAGAAGCCATTTTGATCCAGGCGGTAAGATCGAAGCCTGAGCGGTTTCTCACGGGTCAGTACAGATCCTTTATTTGACAGCAACCGTTATAGATATAGAAACATCTAAGTGTTACCTATGAGCTCTAGGTCAGGATTTTGGACTTTTGCAATATACGGAAGCTGCTGCGAATGGAGATAGACTAGCTTCTACCATTTTCACATAGAGGCGCCATTTTTATCTGACTCTGGACTTGCCCTCCGGCCCTGCATATTAGAGTCACTTAAATTGACAATGTATTTCTATAGCTCTCGGGCTAAAAAGAAATTAGACACTATCTTATTCTAAGATCTACAAGCCCTACAATGTGCTGGCCCTTGAAAGGGCCTTTCTCTGACTTTAGTGGCGAGTGTCTCCTGAAAACCGATATCGGTTAAACGTCCAAAGTGCAGTTAGGAGGGTGAGAGACTGTATTAACAAGCCTTACAACGCTCCCTTTTATCTACTTCACCTGTTCCTGTAAACTCAGAGACAAGTCTTACCAAGTTCCCTATGCCATAAGACTTAAACTAATATTGTTATGTATGGATGTGTTGCCTGTTTTCTGGTCTTATACTCCTTGTCCCTATAAAGTTAAGTTGTATGCACATATATGACCATCTATCCAGCTCCAGCTCACAGCCACATACATATTCTTATTATTTAAGCTGGGGTTCTTACAAATTCACAATACTTAAGCCTGTAGCAGCTCATTTACGAAATCTGAACACCGCAGCTGTAATCTTTGTATGCAATGTATTCTGTTTGCTCTACAAACTGTGGTCCTCATATATTATGCATTAGATGATAAGCCAATACTAAGAAATTGCTTTGCTTTATGGTAAAATGTACCTCTATCTTCTAACTGTTCCTACGTTTATTTCATGTATTCATTCAGTTTAAATAATGTTGTCGTCTTACATCGCATGCTCCTAGAATTTTAGAGTGACTATATTAGTGTAACATAACCCTTGATACCATAACTGACTTACTAGCCAGCTATAGCTACAAATACTGAAAATCTGCTCCTCACACTAAGTGTATAATTAGCAGACCGTATTTTCTAAACCCAATTCATCTGCTCTATCTAGTCTCATGAGCCAGCATAATACCACACCTGTATTTTGTAACAGTGTCTCCACAATCAGAAGTCTATAACTCCCTTGTGGTCCTCTAATTGCTTATACACTTTTTCTAATGTAACATGAGACTCTACCATATATCTAGAGGCTCACCAATATGCTATTTAGCAGACCCTGGGGCTGACTCTCCCTCTGATTCACTTAGTATAAATAGGACTAATGATACGCCATGCCCTTTCATACTCTCAGTCATTACACCACCCTAACTACTGTTTTCCGTACAGGTTATATTATCGCCTGTAACACCGCTGTAACATTTCTTATACACTCCCTCCCCCTATTCCTTGCAGCTCATTTATCTTTACACCATGTAATAGTCTAACCTGCTACATAATGTTATTATATAGTATATACAATGAAATAGAGCAAAATTCCTTAGCTTTCCTCCCTTAAATATAAATGTAACATTGAAAAATGATATTCCTACCGGTTTCATACCCAACACTTAGTGACTCAAGGGTTTCACTTGTCTGACATCCTAACTGGCTCCGTCCCCCCCTCCTTCCCCCCTTATCTAATCCAGAGCGGCTCTTGCCCGCTGTATCTCCCTTCCCCCCAAAAAATCATAATGCCAACTCCCCGCTATTGCCCCATTCATACTTGAATAAACTATCTCATGGTTTTTACCGCAATAGGGGGACCATCAATGTTCTTTATCACTTCATTTTATAAAATCGAGGTCTTATTACGCATTTTACAGAATTCCTACGGACATACTGGTTTGATTTACTCTACACTGTCACTTCCACTTACTGGTTCCTTTTTATGCAATGACATACCCTTTTACAGATGAGTGGAGTAATAGTTTTAAGCCATCCACTACATAGACACAGTGTTATTACTGTTTCAATTATTTTTATGATATATTATTATAGCACTGACTTTCTACTATAATTATACGCTAAAATTGTATGTCTAATTATAATGTTGTTGTTATCTACCGATGATTCTGTTTGTAACATCCTCTAAAACCTCAATAAAAAATGTTTTGCAAAAAAAAAAAAAAAAAAGTAGTTGACCCTGTCTCTCTATGGTTTATTTCTAACTGGTGTATTTCATTCTGTAGTTTATGGAAAGCGTCTCTTTTTTTAGCATTAATTTGGGATTTCAATTTGATTAATAGTCCCCTCATAAATGGTTTGTGAGCCGCCCATGGCATAACTGGGTTGGTAGCAGAATCTACATTGATTTGCCAGTATTCTAATAGAGCTCGAAAAATATTTTCTTTATGTATAGGGTCTTTAAGGAGAAGGGGATCATATGTCCAACTCTTCTGTCCCTTGAGCGTAGTGAGGCTCTTTAGCCTCACAGATATAACCGAGTGGTCCGACCAGACACACAGGCTTATAGAGGAGGAAACCAGATTTGGAACCAAGACTTGGCTTTAGAATATATAATCCAGTTTAAAATATTTTTTATGTGCTGCAGAGTAATATGTATGATCTGATGTATTCCCATAAAGTACTCTCCATGTGCCTAATATATTATGCCCTGCTAATGGGGTTAGTACTTTTTTAACTTTAGTATTATTTCTAATCTGAGATTGGGTAAAGCCTGTGTTGGCGGATGCTATCTGTGTCTGCAGGGAGATATTATAATCTCCTGCCATAATTAGTCGGGTGTGGCTCCAGGTCGTCAGTAGTCCTGAGATGTGAGAAAAGAAATGTTCCTGCTTTTCATTCGGGGCATAAATATTCCCTGTATCCGTCCTTTAATTATTAAGTATTTGCCCTCTGGGTCTATCAATTTATCATCCACTATAAAATTCAGTGAGGAATGAAATAGAATTGATACCCCTCTTTTCTTGCTAGTTGTGGAGGCATTAAAATGTATGGGAAATTGTCTTAACCAGTATTTTTGAATATGACTTTTTTCGAAATGTGTTTCTTGTAGGAAGATTACATTCGCCCCTAATTGGTGGTATTGAGCCAGTGCCTTCCTGCGCTTTATATCGGTATTTAAACCTCTTACTTTGTGAGATACTAATACAATATTAGGTGACGTCATAGATATATTTTATGGAAATAATATATGGGATGCTAAATAGGGCAATTTTCTCTGGATGTTTGGTAATTTTGTTTTTAATGTTTGTATTAGATGTCTTATTGTTTTGTGTGTCAATAGGTGTCATACGTTGGGAGAGTAAGATGATGGTCCGGTGGTCCACAGGGGAGAATTCCCCCACAGTAGGAGATAGAAGAAAATTCACTGAGGAGGAAACATGGCTAATATTAGTAGCATCTGAAGGAAAATAAAGATAAGAATTAGTATTCAAGATAATAAGAATGACAATAAAAAAATAACAATAAACAAATACATTTGTGTAACGTAAATCTGGGAAAGTTCAGAGATACACATCTCCCCCATGTAACCTGTGGAAGGTGGAACTGAACTACATGAAGCTACAAAAACAAAACCTTATTGATAAAATCCATTGATCTCATCCTTCATTTAACCTATTACCATTAGTTAGATCAGGAATTTTTAACTATATAGTAATTAACCCTTTAGCTATGATTTTTCTAACTTACTAGATAAAGCTACAGTAGGTGAACTATGTAAATGAAAGTAAAGTCTTAACATTGTCTTTGACAAAGAACTGGACTCTATATGGTCCTGTCGTGAGCAAGTCTCTCATGGAATAGACATCTGGGTAATCTAGTCTTGCATACATCTTTCTACATTACCAGCTCAAACAGTCCCATGTATGAAGTGAAGGCTTCCCACCTTCGGTTGTTTGCAGAAGAGTTCGGGAATATGAAGAGGCAGCTGATAAGTAGTGGCTCCGCTGTATGGTCTGTAATAGTAACTGTGATGATATTCACTGTTGAGACCCATTTATCAAGTGACCCCTGGTCCAGGTATATTCTATACTTTCTTTGTACCCCACCAAGTGAGGCAAAGGATTTATAATGTTTCATAAGTCAATAACCATCACCTGCCCTTAATTGGCTTATTGTGAACCTTAGTCCACCGGGGCCTCTGTGATTTTCCCTGATGGGGTGCAGATGAACTAGTATCTTCGTTGCTGGGTACTGTTGGTTGCTCCGGGGCCTCCAGGCCCATTGCTGCACATATATCTGGAATGTCTCTTGGCTCTTTCACTGTGAAGATCACATTGTGCTTGTTTATAATAAGTGCAAAAGGATGTCCCCATCTATATTTTATTTGTTATTTGCGTAATACAGATGTGAGTGGGCGTAGAGCATTTCTTCTTTGTAGTGTTCTGACGCTCAAATCTTGATATAACTGTAAGACGTTTCCTTGAAACTTGAGTGTTGGTTGTTGCATAGCTGCTCTGAAGACTTTTTCCTTTTCTGGGAACCTCAAGAATGCCACTATGACATCCCGTGGTGGAGCACCAGGTTTAGGTGTCAGTGCTCTGTGGGCTCTTTCCAAATCTACTTCAGTCTCAGGTGGGACCTTTGCAAGCGTGGTAAATAGTTGTTGAAGATATGCTGGTAGATCCTCTGTATTAATTTCTTCCGGGATTCCTTTTATTCTAACATTACACCTTCTACTTCTATTCTCCATGTCTTCTAGTTTGTCCAGAAGATCAGAAATTGTTTGATTTTTTTTTTTTTTATATTATTTTTATTGAGGTATTCTACAAAAACATAACAGGGAGGGTGCATTAGACAGTTTCAATGTGGACATAAATATACAGGTAATGTTGGTGATTCACAGGTCAATAAGGCAGCATACTTATACATATACATATGTCAAAGTTACATTATCAGTACTGTGCTATGCAAACATCTAATTGCAACCAAATAAGTAAAACCTCAGTTTTCTAATATAAGGTAGTATGAATCTCCCCTTGAACAGTAAATTATAAAAGATAAATGATCCTCCATATTGTTCTGTGGAAGCCGCTCTTGGACTTCCCTAATTGTATCTTTAACATGATGGGGGTTTTTGGAGGGGAAACAAAGAAACAGAAACAAACAGGGCCACTCTTGGACCCTTAGAACAAATAGGAAGGTTCTTGGTCCTTAGGGATCAACTTAGTGTGGTTGTCATATGATTACCCTGATAGAGAGGTATAAAGGAAAATACTATAAGCTAAGTATATGAAATACTGTATGCACCTACTATATGGTTCCATGGTATCTACAATTAAAGTTTGGGGTTCCGTGTCTATCACTCAAGGGGATTAGGATTAAGTGGTCAATAACAACACATTTCTTAGTTATATCAGGAAGGGAACTATGCCACCTATGAAGTACTAGAGGTATGTCCTGTGAGCCTAGTTCCAGTAGAGAATAGGCTGTATAGTATAAGCAACCTCCAACTAACTAATGCCCTATCACAGTGATCTTTTTATATATAGGTATATTTGCATCTACATACTAAACATCTCTGCTAGTCATGCAACAGTCCTCCTTATTACCAAACAGACACATATCTATATATACATACCCCCACATATATAACTGTATATGTACACATCCACGCACACACACAGAAACATGCCCCTACATTTATATATACACTCTGATTTATAGCTATAGTCCATGGGCACAAAGGGAGACATAGATCCAAGTCTAAGGAGCAAGGGTAACATGTGTACTTATTAGGCCCAAACCAATGAATACATCATAATATATGTAGACCATGTATTGAGTATAGTCCCAAACTAGAAGTACAGTGCACACGTAATTTTATATGCTTAAATGCTAAACATTCACTGAGCCAACTGTATTAATATAAACATATTTGTGATAGAGCAAACATCACATAGCATGCTTTCTAATGTAGGGACCAGAGGCCTCATATTGAAAAAAGCATAGCGTTATTGCTAATAAGCGACCACATTATTTAGAGCCCACACTGTGTTTGAACTATAATAGCTTGAGGGATTAAGGAGTTGTCTCCATAACAATCTGTTGCTGTTCCTAGGTACATTTAACCAACTCCTCTCTTCGGGTTCTGGCTGGGATGAATGCGATGCAGCCTCCATGCTGATATTTCATAGCCCTGAAAGGAGTTGAAGTAAAGTCTCCTATAGCCATTGATCGTTTGACCGCTAATCACTCCAGTGACAACTAGATAGGCAGAGTGAGGCAGGCTGGATGACTTTGTAGGCCTGGGCTGCAGTGCGACTTTACCTGAGCTTTCGGCTTGCAGAAGTGGTGACAGGCATTCCTGTAGACAAAGCTTCCGGCTCTTTGCTCGCTGCTGCTTCAATACATGGAGCCTCCCCAGCTCAAAGTCCAACAGGATCAGCTGAAGTGCGAACTGGAATTCTTCCATTGTCCAGTTAGGCAGAAATATTACCAGCGTTCAAAATCTGGTTTGTTAACCCAGAGTCAGAAACTCAGGGGGGGTTAAGGATGCGGGCAGCCCCAACAACACTAGGGATCAAGCACTCAGTGTAAGCCTCGTGGCCCGACTCTGTGCAGTTAAGCTGAAGAACATAGGCAGGTCCGGTTTTGTATTATGACCTCTCAAACTTCTCCTGAGTCTCCCCAGTCTAGGCAACTTGGAACCATAAAGAATATTGAGTTAGATGTGGTAAATAGCCTTTTAGATTCTATCACAGTCTAAGAGCTTTCCAAACACACGTCCTGCCGTGACAGCTATAGGCTCCGCCCCCAGAAATGGTTTGATTTTGTTGGGATACTTGCTGTACTGTAGTTTCAACATCGTCCATTAATATATCTTTGGTTTCCTCAAGTGCATCAACTCTTGAACCCATATCTGTTATGTCCTGCTTGATATCTGCCAGGCTCGCAGAGACTGATTTGTTCATGTTATCAATTTTATCCCATAATTTATTAAAACTTTTGGACATGTCCTGTTCGGATACCAGAAGGTCAAAATCTTCCCTAGTGAGAGGTTGGGAGTTAGAGGATGAAGATTGTGATTGTGTGACTGTGTCCTCATCTTCTGTATCTCCTTGAACTGACGACACTGTAAGTTTATCCCCTTTAACTTTGAAATATTGATTCATAGCAGAAGATTTACTCAGTTTGTCAGCTTTAAGTGGTTTTTTAGAAGACATTATTGCAGGTGTTATAGATATCCTAACTAGTTCTGCAAAAGTCCCCAGCAGGGAAACTGTGTAGAGTGGTGCCAAAAATCCCAGGAGAGTTTTTCAGGGAGTATACTTATTTAATATCTCAGCAAAGGTGTTATTTCACTAGTTTCCACAAGAGGTCAGTGTCCCTTCATTTACATTCAATGTTTAGTTCAGAATCATCCACGTGGAATAAATCAGATATATACTCAGCCCAAAGCACTTTAAACAACAAGAAAGTGTGTCGTAGTGAAAATATTTTTGAAATGCTAAATACACTGGTGTCCCATTGAAGTTTTGTAAATATATTGCCTTGTAGAGTTTTTTAGTAAAGTTGTTTAAGTGGTAGTATTTAGGAGAGATATATATGTAGGATGCCAGATATTATATGTGTGTTGCCATAACATCAGCAGGGTGACGGTATTAAGCTTACCACATCGACCTCATTATATTATGTGGGCCTGGGGATTTCCCTGGAAGCGCAGTCTTATCTGCCTTATTCTAGGACCGCATTACATGTCCCCTCCAAAGTACTCACTGTGTTCGTCAAAGATTAGGTCTCCGGAGCAATGTTTAATGCAGCTCATCCAGTTTTGTTTTTTCACCTCAATTAGCGTTGCTGCGTAGGTAGTGATTTTGTTTGGGCCCAGCTCTCCCTTTACACCAGGTCTCCTCCCCTCCGTTGTTTCTATGGGTTAAGGCTTGTTTGCTCCGGTCCCTAAAAACTTTAGAACCGTTCCCTGGCATCTAGGGTCTTCATTGCCTCCGTTCCTGGGGTGATTTATTCACTTATAAAGGAGATGGTATGCCCTAAGGCTTGCTCTGATCACGGAGCTCTACACCAGTGCGTCCATCTTAGAGCACCGCTAAGCTCCGCCCCCCTTGTAATTTTTATTTAAAGTTAGGGGGTTGTTAGGTTTAGGGGTTAATAGTTTATTTACATTTTTTGCGATGTGGGGGGCTGTCTGTTTAGGGGTTAATAGGTTTATTTAGTGGCAGTGATGTGGGAGGCCAGAGGTTTAGGGGTTAATAACTTTATTTAGTGGCGGCGCTGTCGGGGAGCTGCGAAATAGGGGATAATATCTTTTTTTTATTGAGTGGGTGATGTTGGGGTGCGGGTAATAGGGGTTAATAACGTTATTATAGTTGCAGCGATGTCGGGGAGCAGCGGAATAGGGGTTAATAACTTTATTTCTGTGTCGGCGATGTCGGGAGCGGCAGATTAGGGGCTAATAACTTTATTTCTGTGTCGGCGATGTCGGGGGCGGCAGATTAGGGGTGATTAGACTTGGGGTTTATGTTAGGGTGTTCGGTTTAAACTTAACTTTTTTTTCCCCATAGACATCAATGAGGTTACGTTACGGAGCTTTTCATTCCACGATCACAGGTGTTAGGTTTTTTTCTAACACTCTCTCCCCATTGATGTCTATGGGGAAAGTGTGCACAAGCACATGAAATCAGCGCTTGGATTTCTCCAACATTGGTGTGTCCGGTCCACGGCGTCATCCTTACTTGTGGGAATATCTCTTCCCCAACAGGAAATGGCAAAGAGTCCCAGCAAAAGCTGGCCATATAGTCCCTCCTAGGCTCCGCCCACCCCAGTCATTCTCTTTGCCGTTGCACAGGCAACATCTCCACGGAGATGGTTAAGAGTATGTGGTGTTTAGTTGTAGTTTTTTATTCTACTATCAAGAGTTTGTTATTTTAAAATAGTGCTGGTATGTACTATTTACTCTGAAACAGAAAAAGATGAAGAGTTCTGTTTGTGAGAGGAAGATGATTTTAGCAGACAGTAACTAAAATCGTTTGCTGTTTCCACATAGGACTGTTGAGATGAAGTAACTTCAGTTGGGGGTAACAGTTAGCAGACTTTTCTGCTTAAAGGTATGACTAGCCATATTTCTAACAAGAATGTGTAATGCTGGAAGGCTGTCATTTCCCCTCATGGGGACCGGTAAGCCATTTTCTTAGTCTCAAACAGAATAAAGGGCTTAATATGGGCTGTAAAACTGGTAGACACTTTTATGGGCAAAATCGATGCTTTATTTGAGCATTTTATACATGTTTATGCTTGAAATTCACACTTATAAGCTTGGGGAACGTTTTTTAACGTCAGGCACTGAGTTAGACACCTTTCCAGTCAGGAAGGGCCTTCCTAGTTGTAGGCTGAGCCTCATTTTCGCGCCATTACTGCGCAGTTACTTTTGACAGCAAGACATGCAGATGCATGTGTGTGGATCTGAAATTAGTTGGAAAGGTTCCTAGAAGGCTTCATTTGGTATCGTATTCCCCCCTGGGTTTGGTAAAGTCACAGCAAAGGCTGTAGCTGGGACTGTAGAGGGGTTAAAACTGTAACCGGCTCCGGTTTCATTATTTTAAGGGTTAAAGCTCTGAAATTTGGTGTGCAATACTTTTAATGCTTTAAGACACTGTGGTGAAAATTTGGTAAATTTTGAACAATTCCTTCATACTTTTTCACATATTCAGTAATAAAGTGTGCACTGTTTAAAATTTAAAGAGACAGTAACGTTTTTGTTTTAAAACGGTTTTTGTGTTTTTTTGACAAGTTTAAGCCTGTTTAACATGTCTGTACCTTCAGATAAGCTATGTTCTATATGTATGAAAGTCAATGTGTCTCCCCCTTCAAAATTGTGTGATAATTGTGCCATAGCGTCCAAACAAAGTAAGGACAGTGCTGCCACAGATATTAAAATTGCCCAAGATGTTTCATCAGATGAAGGGAGTAGATATAGTTCTACATCATCTCCTTCTGTGTCTACGCCAGTTTTGCCCACGCAGGAGGCCCCTAGTACTTCTAGCGCGCCAATGCTTATTACTATGCAACAATTGACGGCAGTAATGGATAACTCCATAGCAAATATTTTATCCAAAATGCCTACATATCAGAGAAAGCGCGATTGCTCTGTTTTAAACACTGAAGAGCAGGAGGGCGCTGATGATAATTGCTCTGTCATACCCTCACACCAATCTGAAGGGGCCATGAGGGAGGTTTTTTCAGATGGAGAAATTTCAGATTCAGGAAAAATTTCTCAACAAGCTGAACCTGATGTTGTGACATTTAAATTTAAATTAGAGCATCTCCGCGCACTGCTTAAGGAGGTGTTGTCTACGCTGGATGATTGTGACAACCTGGTCATTCCAGAAAAATTATGCAAGATGGACAAGTTCCTAGAGGTTCCGGTGCACCCCAACGCTTTTCCTATACCCAAGCGGGTGGCGGACATAGTGAATAAGGAGTGGGAGAAGCCCGGCATACCTTTTGTCCCCCCTCCTATATTTAAGAAATTATTTCCTATGGTCGACCCCAGAAAGGACTTATGGCAGACAGTCCCTAAGGTCGAGGGGGCAGTTTCTACTCTAAACAAGCGCACTACTATTCCTATAGAGGATAATTGTGCTTTCAAAGATCCTATGGATAAAAAATTGGAGGGTTTGCTTAAAAAGATTTTTGTACAGCAAGGTTACCTCCTGCAACCCATTTCGTGCATTGTTCCTGTCACTACAGCAGCGTGGTTCTGGTTCGAGGAACTAGAAAAGTCGCTCAGTAGAGAGACTCTGTATGAGGAGGTTATGGACAGAGTTCACGCACTCAAGTTGGCTAATTCTTTTATTTTAGATGCCGCTTTGCAATTAGCTAGATTAGCGGCGAAAAAAATTCAGGGCTTGCAATTGTGGCGCGCAGAGCGCTTTGGCTAAAGTCTTGGTCAGCGGATGTATCTTCCAAGACAAAATTGCTTAATATCCCCTTCAAGGGTAAAACTCTCTTTGGGCCAGAATTGAAAGAGATTATCTCAGACATCACTGGGGGAAAGGGCCACGCCCTCCCACAAGATAGGCCTTTCAAAGCCAAGAATAAGTCTAATTTTCGTTCCTTTCGCAATTTCAGGAACGGACCGGCCTCTAACTCTTCATCCTCTAAGCAAGAGGGTAATGCTTCCCAATCCAAACCAGCCTCGAAACCGATGCAAGGCTGGAACAAGGGTAAGCAGGCCAAGAAGCCTGCTGCTGCTAACAAAACAGCATGAAGGAGTAGCCCCCGATCCGGGACCGGATCTAGTAGGGGGCAGACTCTCTCTCTTTGCACAGGCTTGGGCAAGAGATGTTCAGGATCCCTGGACACTAGAAATAGTTTCTCAGGGTTATCTTCTGGAATTCAAGGAACTACCCCCAAGGGGAAGGTTCCACATGTCTCACTTATCCTCAAACCAAATAAAGAGACAGGCATTCTTACATTGTGTAGAAGACCTGTTAAAGATGGAAGTGATACACCCAGTTCCAACGGCGGAACAAGGAATGGGATTTTACTCAAATCTGTTTATAGTTCCCAAAAAAGAGGGAACTTTCAGACCAATTCTGGATTTAAAGATCCTAAACAAATTTCTCAGAGTACCATCGTTCAAAATGGAAACCATTCGAACGATTCTACCCACAATCCAGGAAGGTCAATTTATGACTACCGTGGATCTAAAGGATGCGTATCTACATATTCCTATCCACAAAGAACATCATCAGTTCCTAAGGTTCGCCTTTCTGGACAAACATTTCCAGTTTGTGGCCCTCCCATTCGGGTTAGCCACTGCTCCAAGGATTTTCACAAAGGTACTCGGATCCCTTCTAGCGGTTCTAAAACCAAGGGGCATTGCAGTAGTACCGTACTTCGACGACATTCTAATACAAGCGTCGTCTCTTTCAAAGGCAAAGGCTCACACAGACATCGTTCTGGCCTTTCTCAGATCTCACGGATGGAAGGTGAACATAGAAAAAAGTTCTCTGTCTCCGTCGACAAGAGTTCCCTTCTTGGGAACAATAATAGATTCGTTAGAAATGAGGATTTTCCTGACAGAAGTCAGAAAGTCAAAACTTCTAAACGCTTGTCAAGTTCTTCATTCTATTCCTCGTCCTTCCGTAGCTCAGTGCATGGAAGTAGTAGGGTTGATGGTTGCAGCAATGGACATAGTTCCTTTTGTGCGAATTCATCTAAGACCATTACAACTGTGCATGCTGAAACAGTGGAATGGGGACTATACAGACTTGTCTCCTGTGATTCAAGTAGATCAGAAGACCAGAGACTCACTCCGTTGGTGGCTAACCCTGGACCACCTGTCCCAGGGAATGAGTTTCCGCAGACCAGAGTGGGTCATCGTCACGACCGACGCCAGTCTAATAGGTTGGGGCGCGGTCTGGGAATCCCTGAAAGCTCAGGGACTATGGTCTCGGGAAGAGTCTCTTCTCCCAATAAACATTCTGGAACTGAGAGCGATATTCAATGCTCTCAGGGCTTGGCCTCAACTAGCAAAGGCCAGATTCATAAGATTCCAATCAGACAACATTACGACTGTTGCTTATATCAATCATCAGGGGGGAACAAGGAGTTCCCTGGCGATGAAAGAAGTGGCCAAAATAATAAAATGGGCGGAGGATCACTCCTGCCACCTATCTGTGATCCACATCCCAGGTGTGGAAAACTGGGAGGCGGATTATCTGAGTCGTCAAACATTCCATCCGGGGGAGTGGGAACTCCACCCGGAGATCTTTGCCCAGTTGACTCAATTAGGGGCATTCCAGATATGGATCTGATGGCGTCTCGTCAGAACTTCAAGGTTCCTTGCTACGGGTCCAGATCCAGGGATCCCAAGGCGACTCTAGTGGATGCACTAGTAGCGCCTTGGACCTTCAACCTAGCCTATGTGTTTCCACTGTTTCCTCTCATTCCCAGGCTGGTAGCCAGGATCAAGCAGGAGAGGGCCTCTGTGATCTTGATAGCTCCTGCGTGGCCACGCAGGACTTGGTATGCAGACCTGGTGAATATGTCATCGGTTCCACCATGGAAGCTACCTTTGAGACAGGATCTTCTTGTACAGGGTCCATTCGAACATCCAAATCTGGTCTCCCTCCAGCTGACGGCTTGGAAATTGAACGCTTGATTCTATCAAAGCGTGGGTTTTCAGATTCTGTGATAGATACTCTAGTTCAAGCCAGAAAACCGGTAACTAGAAAAATTTACCATAAAATATGGAAAATATATATCTGCTGGTGTGAATCCAAGGGATTCTTATGGAATAAGATCAAAATCCCTAAGATCCTTTCCTTTCTACAAGAGGGTTTGGATAAAGGATTATCAGCGAGTTCTCTAAAGGGACAGATTTCTGCTTTATCTGTCTTATTACACAAACGACTGGCAGCTGTGCCAGATGTTCAAGCATTTGTTCAGGCTCTGGTTAGGATCAAGCCTGTTTACAGACCTTTGACTCCTCCCTGGAGTTTAAACCTAGTTCTTTCAGTTCTTCAAGGGGTTCCGTTTGAACCTCTACATTCCATAGATATTAAGTTGTTATCTTGGAAAGTTTTGTTTTTGGTTGCTATTTCTTCTGCTAGAAGAGTTTCTGAGTTATCTGCTCTGCAGTGTACTCCGCCCTATCTGGTGTTCCATTCAGATAAGGTTGTTTTGCGTACTAAGCCTGGTTTTCTTTCAAAGGTTGTTTCCAACAAAAATATTAACCAGGAGATAGTTGTACCTTCTTTGTGTCCGAATCCAGTTTCAAAGAAGGAACGTTTGCTACACAATTTAGATGTAGTCCGTGCTCTAAAATTCTATTTAGAAGCTACTAAAGAGTTCAGACAAACATCTTCTCTGTTTGTCGTCTATTCCGGTAAAAGGAGAGGTCAAAAAGCGACTTCTACCTCTCTTTCCTTTTGGCTTAAAAGCATCATCCGATTGGCTTACGAGACTGCCGGACGGCAGCCTCCTGAAAGAATCACAGCTCACTCTACTAGGGCTGTGGCTTCCACATGGGCCTTCAAGAACGAGGCTTCTGTTGATCAGATATGTAAGGCAGCGACTTGGTCTTCACTGCACACTTTTGCCAAATTTTACAAATTTGATACTTTTGCTTCTTCGGAGGCTATTTTTGGGAGAAAGGTTTTGCAAGCCGTGGTGCCTTCTGTTTAGGTAACCTGATTTGCTCCCTTCCTTCATCCGTGTCCTAAAGCTTTGGTATTGGTTCCCACAAGTAAGGATGACGCCGTGGACCGGACACACCAATGTTGGAGAAAACAGAATTTATGCTTACCTGATAAATTACTTTCTCCAACGGTGTGTCCGGTCCACGGCCCGCCCTGGTTTTTTTAATCAGGTTTGATTAATTATTTTTTCTAACTACAGTCACCACGGCACCCTATAGTTTCTCCTGTTTTTTCCTCCTGTCCGTCGGTCGAATGACTGGGGTGGGCGGAGCCTAGGAGGGACTATATGGCCAGCTTTTGCTGGGACTCTTTGCCATTTCCTGTTGGGGAAGAGATATTCCCACAAGTAAGGATGACGCCGTGGACCGGACACACCGTTGGAGAAAGTAATTTATCAGGTAAGCATAAATTCTGTTTTTGTGCGGTATGGAGCTCATTGCCATCATATCGCACGCACAAGGCGGCTTTTCAAAAATGTGTAATGGCAACGCTTTGGAGGGTGAAATAACGCAACTTTTGTTGCGTTCGTTTGGCACCCTCTATGGCGCAAAACTTGTAATCTAGGTGTATGTATTTAAGCATATACATATATATTTACATTGTGGTCTATGAGAACACACAGTTCCCATAGACCGCAATGTAAAGGCACTTTTCAGTGCCATTTTTTTCTAACACCCCACTCCTGCCAACTTTAAAGTCCCAAAACTGGCAGTTTTATTTTATTATTATTAATAGTTATTATTATTTTATTTTGAGGGCATTTGGGGCACTTTTAGAAAATTAACCAGAGATCAGATCTCTGGCTAATTTTCTGAACGCTAATTGCTACCGCAAGCTCACAGTAGCAATAACCAGCAACTTGTAATGGCTGGTTAATTATCATGATAATTTAGTGCTCCACTTGTAATCTAGCCTATTAAGGGGAAACTAATTGTACAGCAGACTGCCCCTTTAAGTAGTCCCATTTAGGATGATGCTATCTAAAGAGAGAGTGGTTACATCTAGAGGTTACTTTTAGTTTGCCACAGCAGATTATTTTTGTTTACTAGATAACCCCCCTATGTAGTTCAATACACTAAACCTAGATTTGTGTTATTATAAAACACTACTACAACTATTTCTAAATCCCCTATTAAACATACAATCACCAAGATTACAAGTTGTGCGCTAAATCGGGTGCCTAAATAACGCCAATAAAATGAGCGGCATCACACTCTCTATAGCGCTGCCATTACAAGTTACAGAAAAACCTTCTTGTGTTGTGCGTTATGGTGCATTAACAGGGGCGAAATTACAGGGAGTTCAGAGGTCACAATTTCGACTGGGCCCCCAAGGGTGGGGGGCCCAGCTTAAAAAAAAAAACGTCCTGCCACTGCCTGCACTGATATCATGTGAGTGTGACATGATGCTTCGCTAGTGTCTCTGACTACAGGGGTTAGTGTTTCTGTTTTACCCATTGGTGTTTATGTGTGTGTGTGTATGTATATATGTATGTGTGTGTGTGTATTTATGCATGTATGTGTGTGTGTATGTATGTATGTGATTGCGTGTGTATTTATGCATGTATGTGTGTGTGTGTATCAGGCCCGGACTGGACGTTGGGCATACCGGGCAAATGCCCGGTAGGCCACGAGATAGTTTAGCCATGCCCACTGCGCCGACCGCATCCATTTTTTTTTTTTGAGAACTGACATTTTTTTGGGGGGTAATATATTTAATATGTTAATGTTTATTAAAGTTTGTTATGTAAGTACAATTTATATGAAATTCACATTCCATCCTGATAACCTGACGGTCTGATTCTGAATCGATAATTCTCTCGTCTCGATCTCAAGTCTTAACTTAGTTGGTTCAGCCTGAGCCAGGTCCAGTGAGGAGGAGCAGTGAGGACAGTGGCATCACTAGGGTTGGTGTCACCCAGTGCGGTAAGTTATGGTGTCACCCCCCCAGAAAGCAGACTCACACAAAAACACAGGCACACACACATACAAACACTCAGACACACTTAAAAACACACTCAGATGCACACACAAACACTCGGAAACACACTCAGACACACACACAAAAACACTGAGACACACACACACAAAAACTCAGACATGCACACACACATACAAAATATGTAAACTGCACTGCATTAATTATAAAGATCATGCCGAGAGCTGCTCCCTGGCTCAGCAGAGCATCAAATGAAAGATAAACAGAGCACTCTAAAATAAATCCTATGTAATAAATGTCCAAGTATGTTTGTCAGATGCAGTCATGCGCAGTAGAGACTGCACGTGACAAACATATCTGGCCGTTTGGATCCTGATACTCAGCACTCAGCACAGAGCAAGGCTGAAGCAGAGTGTCAGGGAGTGTGGCCAACGGGAGGGTCGAGATGGGGGCATGGCCGGATGTCGCGAGGGGCGTGGTCGGGTGTAGCGAGGGGCGTGTCTGGGCACGCCGAGGGGCGTGGTCGGACGGGTGTCGCCGCGATGGGGCGTGGTCGGGCGGGGTGCCGCGATGGGGGCGTGGCCAGAGAGGCAAAGGCTTTCAATTAAGACAGAGCAGGAGAGGGGGGAGAGAGCCAAAGAGGAAAGAGAGGCAAAGAGGAAAGAGAGCCAAAGAGGAGAAAGAGCAAAAGAGGAGAGAGCAAAAGAGGAGAGAGAGCCAAAGAGGGGGAGAGAGAGCCAAAGGGGGGGAAAGAGAGCCAAAGAGGGGGGGGGAAGCCAAAGAGGGGGGAAGAGAGCCAAAGAGGGGGGGAGAGAGCCAAAGAGGGGGTTGAGAGCCAAAGAGGGGAAGGGGAGAGAGCCAAAGGGGGGGAGAGAGAGCCAAAGGGGGGGGGAGAGAGCCAAAGAGGGGGGGGGAGAGAGAGCCAAAGAGGAAAGAGAGCCAAAGAGGAGAGAGAGAAAAAGAGGAGAGAGAGCCAAAGAGGGGGGAGAGAGAGCCAAAGAGGGGGGGTAGAGAGCCAAAGAGGGGGGGAGAGAGCCAAAGAGGGGGGGGGGGAGAGAGCCAAATGGGGGGGAGAGCCAAAGGGGGGGGGAGAGCAAAAGAGGGGGGAGAGAGAGAGCCAAAGAGGAGAGAGAGCAAAAGAGGGGAGAGAGCCAAAGAGGGGGGAGAGAGAGAGCCAAAGAGGGGGGGAGAGCCAAAGGGGGGGGGAGAGCCAAAGAGGGGGGGAGAGAGCCAAAGATGGGGGAGAGAGCCAAAGGGGGGGTAGAGCCAAAGAGGGGGCGGGAGAGCCAAAGGGGGGAGAGAGAGCCAAAGGGGGGAGAGCCAAAGTGGGGGGGGAGCCAAAGAGGGGGGAGAGAGAGAGCCAAAGAGGAAAGAGAGCCAAAGAGGAGAGAGAGCCAAAGAGGAGAGAGAGCAAAAGAGGGGAGAGAGCCAAAGAGGGGGAGAGAGAGCCAAAGAGGGGGAGAGAGAGCCAAAGAGGGGGAAGGAGAGCCAAAGAGGGGGGGAGAGCCAAAGAGGGGGGAGAGAACAAAAGAGGGGGGAGATAACAAAAGAGGGGGGAGAGAGAGAGCCAAAGAGGAAAGAGAGCCAAAGAGGAGAGAGAGCCAAAGAGGAGAGAGAGCAAAATAGGGGAGTGAGCCAAAGAGGGGGGAGAGAGAGCCAAAGAGGGGGGGAGAGCCAAAGAGGGGGGGGAGAGAGCCAAAGAGGGGAGAGAGAACAAAAGAGGGGGGAGAGAACAAAAGAAAGGGGGGAGAGAGAGCAAAAGAAAGGGGGGAGAGAGCCAAAGAGGGGAGAGAGAGAACAAAAGAGGGGAGAGAGAGAGCAAAAGAGGGGAGAGAGAGAGCAAAAGAGGGGAGAGAGAGAGCAAAAGTGAGGAGAGAGAGTGCAAAGGAGAGGGGGGAGAGAAAGCAAAAGAGAGGGGGGAAGAGAGAGCAAAAGAGAGGGGGGAGAGAGCAAGGGGTGGGACCGCTGTACTGCAAAAAATGGCCCGTGTACACGGGCTTTAGTACTAGTCACTGAATAAAAGGTTTAGGTGCACAAACTATGAAAATTCTGCTCTCTGACTCTGTTCCAAGTCTGTGGAGGAATTTATATATTTATTTACTTATTAGTACTGCTTAGGTCCAGTTTCACATATTGCAATTTATTTCATTTTTTTTAAATGATTAGCCCAGCAGTGGATGATCCACTGCTGGGCTAATAATTAAAAAAAAATTGATTTAGTTGTTTTTTGGGATGTTGGGGTGGAGAGCGAAATTGCATGGGGGTGGGCCCAAGAAAATTTTTGCCCAGGGTCCAGTCAATATTAAATATGTCCCTGTGAGCGGGGCTGGGGGGGGCCTCTTTACCATAAAATGCCCGGACCTTTTTTTGGTCCCAGTCCGGGCCTGGTGTGTATTTATGCATGTATGTGTGTGTGTGTGTGTGTGTGTATGTATGTATGTGACTGTGTGTGTATTTATGCATGTATGTGTGTGTGTGTATGTATGAATGTGACTGAGTGTGTATTTATGCATGTATGTGTGTGTAACCAGAAAATTACAGACCTTGGTACTACAGCATGGGGGGGCGCGGGGGGGAAAACAGTGTCACTATACAGTACCACTATATACAGCACTCTAAAATAAATCACTGAAGAAAAGGTTTAGGCACGCAAACTATGAAAATTCTGCTCTCTGACTCTGTTCCAAGTCTGTCAGTGCACAGCCCCTGGCCGCGTGCCTACCGCTTCTTATGGCCAAGCACCTCTGCACTCTGCCCACCCCCAGACCCCCGCCCACCCTCCCCTCCTACCTCTTCAGTGTGCACTTAGTGTACCGTAACCGTACCGGTCTGGTGGGCATCATACGTGGCTCCTTCACTTTAGAGACAGTGTCAGACAGTCATGCGGTCAAATGCCAGGCATCTCCCTCACGATTTCCCAGTTCCCGTTTAGAGAGACAGCACAGAAGTGAGGGACTCCACTGCTCCACACGTCACTGAGCAGTGAGCACAGATGGGCAGGCAGGTTTAGGCTAGCAGCACAACTTCGCAAGCAAAAGCAGCCGGGAAAATTATTTGTTGAAATCGCAGCGCTGCCTCAAGGGGCAGAAAAATTAAGTGTCTACAACTTCCCCAGTCCCACTAATGTTGACAAATGCTGGCCCCTCTAATAAAAAAAATCTATGTATCTCTACATTGTATTTCATTGAATTTAAAAAAAAAAAAAAAAAATTTGTGGTGTCACCCCCCGCACCCTCCTAGTGATGCCACTGAGTGAGGAGAGTGACGAGGCTGCGAGCAGACTCAGCAGGTGGCCAGGTAGGTGGGGTCTCATAGAGAGAGATAGGACCAGGACCTGTTTAATGGATATCATACATTGCAGTGCTAGCCTTAGTAGGCCTGGCCCAGCAGCCCATGTGTACTTGCGGACTGCGGCCGTATATGGGGATTGCATGTGTGCCACCATGGACTCCTCCATGTTATGTGGCTGCACTACACCACACAATCTCTTTGGTGGGTTGCTGGTCCTGGGTGGGTGTGTGGGAATATTGGGGGAAAACATTGTGTACACCGTCTCTGTTTGAGACACTTCCAATCCATTACAAATGCTGCACATCAGAAATCAAGCGCTGCCACATACTGGAAGATTTTATGTGTAGCGTTATTTATGGCTAACACAGCAAAAGTTTCTGATTGCCGATTACTTAATATTTATGGAATTAGTTCCTCAGCAGCCAAATCGAATCGTTTACGTGTGTGTGTATTGTTTTTTAACATTTCTGCATATATTTGTTATAATACCATGAGGATAAAATAATTTGTTTTTGGACATATTTTTGAGAATCAACAAAGAAAATACTATACTAAAGACATATCATCGTTTATAGTGCCAATGGAAAAAAGTTTGTTTTCACATGGATATAACCCATATTCATAATTAGTTAATAATGACAGGAGCACAATTTAACCATTGAAGATCAGTTGTGTACAAATATGCATTTCCTGTTGCATTCAATACCTTTTCAAACAATAACACATTTTACCTCCTTTTGTTGCTGCTCCTTCATATGAATGATTCAAAAAATAGGTTTATTATTACTTTAAAACACATAACTTTAAAGGGACATTGTACTGTAAAATGTTCTCCATTTTAATGTGTTCACAATTATCCTTTTTATATGTCACCTGAAATAGCTGATTTTGCCTGCTCAAACCACCAACTAGACTGTGTGCCCCTCTGCATCATGTCTGCCCCTCTGTGTGCCCCTCTGCATCATGTCTGACCCCTCTGTGTGCCCCTCTGCATCATGTCTTACCCCTCTGTGTGAACCTTTTGCATCATGTGTGCCCCTCTGCATCATGTCTGACCCCTCTGTGTGCCCCTCTGCATCATGTCTTACCCCTCTGTGAGCCCCTCTGCATCATGTCTGACCCCTCTGTGTGCCCCTCTGCATCATGTCTGACCCCTCTGTGTGCCCCTCTGCATCATGTCTTACCCCTCTGTGTGCCCCTCTGCATCATGTCTGACCCCTCTGTGTGCCCCTCTGCATCATGTCTGACCCCTCTGTGTGCCCCTCTGCATCATGTCTTACCCCTCTGTGTGCCCCTCTGCATCATGTCTTACCCCTCTGTGTGCCCCTCTGCATCATGTCTTACCCCTCTGTGTGCCCCTCTGCATCATGTCTGACCCCTCCGTGTGCCCCTCTGCATCATGTCTTACCCCTCTGTGTGAACCTTCTGCATCATGTGTGCCCCTCTGCATCATGTCTGTCCCCTCTGTGTGACCACTCTGCATTATGTGTGCCCCTCTGCATCATGTCTGACCCATGTGTGTGCTCCACTGCATAATGTCTGACCCTCTGCATCATGTCTGACCCCTCTGTGTGCCCCTCTGCATCATGCCTGACCCCTCTGTGTCATGTCTGACCCTCTGCATCATGTCTGACCCCTCTGTGTGCCCCTCTGCATCATGCCTGACCCCTCTGTCACAGATAGGTCAGAGGGCACACAGAGGGGTCAGACATGATGCAGAGGGGCACACAGAGGGGTCAGACACGATGCAGAGGAGGGGTCAGACATGATGCAGAGGGGCACACATAGGGGTCAGACATGATGCAGAGGGACACACAGAGGAGTCAGACATGATGCAGAGGTGGGGTCAGACATGATGCAGAGGGGCACACAGAGGGGTCACACATGAAGCAGAGGCGTCACAAAGAGGGGTCACACATGATGCAGAGGGGCACACGATGGAGTGGGTTCACACAAAGAGGGGTCAAACATGATGCAGAGGGGCACACAGAGGGGTCAGACATTATAAAAATATGTATTTCATTAAAAACGCTTTATTTTTTGTTGTGTTATTGTTTTCATACCAACCAATTGACAAAATACAGTGACTATAGGGTGCTGGAAATGTTAAAGGTTTTTGTAACTTAAAAACAAGTATTAAACTTGCCATGTTTGGTATACGATTAAATAAGAAATGGTGGGCGGGCAGGGCCGTCTTTAACACAGGGCAAAAGGGGCAGATGCCCAGCAGGGCCCTGTTTCTGTTGAGGGGCCCGAGTCCTAATAAAAAAAAAATATAATAATTTATGGTTCATACCAGATTGCTGATGTGACATGGGGAACACACACATTCAGTCCTAATACTGTCACAGTCAAAAGTACTCTGTTTATATTTATTATTTTTTTAAACTGTGCCAGACCGTGCCGGTGTCATGTGACATGCCAAGCTATTGCCATGTGCTGTCTTAGATGTGCACTGTGCAGCACTGAATGCAAACCCTAAATCGGTATCCAGCCATTCCCACTGCATCAGAAAAGGTCCTGCTCGGGTTACCACTGTTACCAGGTAACTGCTCTGATGGTGGGGATTGTTTATGGGTAGGGCTGACTGTAGGCGCATGCAGCAGAAAGCTGGAGCGGCAAGAACGTGAGGATTTGAGCATCTGTGCAGCTGCATACACTGCTCTCTTCAGTCTTGAGGCTGTGTGACTCATCTCACACTGTATCCATGCAGCCTTGGAAAGACAGCATCCGGTCTGCTGTTCCCCTTAGCCCTGCTCTTTCTGCTGTGGCCCTAAGATCAACTAACTGATGTTTCTTAGGGGAACAGTGCTTTGTAGAAAGATGTCAGTGGGAAGAATAAGTGAGTGCACACACACCCCTCCCCATGCAGCATTGTCTAGTGCAGGGTGAGAGGGAACTTGTTCCTAGCAAAGAAGTGACATGTGCTGCTGTGGCTGATGTATAGTGTCATGCTGATACTTCACACATTAATGTAAGGTTTATTTTTATAGTTTTTGTTTTCTCTCCGTCTCAGATTTTACAGCTTCCCATAGTAGTTCTGCTGTTCCAGTCAGTAAACTTATATTTGTCTGCACCTCCATGCTTCCTCCTCAGTCTTTACCTTGCTTTGCTCCTGTTGGCTGCCCTAAATCTCTTTAACCAGCTAACCTCACACCAGAATCACATTCAAAAGAATATTAAATGAATCAACAGTGGAGGAATTTATATATTTATTTACTTATTAGTACTGCTTAGGTCCAGTTTCACATATTGCAATTTATTTCATTTTTTTTAAATGATTAGCCCAGCAGTGGATGATCCACTGCTGGGCTAATAATTAAAAAAAAAATTGATTTAGTTGTTTTTTGGGATGTTGGGGTGGAGAGCGAAATTGCATGGGGAGGGGCTCAAGAAAATTTTTGCCCAGGGTCCAGTCAATATTAAAGACGGCCCTGTGAGCGGGGTTGAGGGGGGCCTCTTTACCCTAAAAGGCCCGGGCCTTTTTTTGGTCCCAGTCCGGGCCTAGTGTGTATTTATGCATGTAGGTGTGTGTGTGTGTATGTATGTATGTGACTGTGTGTGTATTTATGCATGTATGTGTGTGTGTTTATTTATGCATGTATGTTTGTGTGTGTATGTTTGTTGAACCAGAAAATTACAGACCTTGTTACTACAGCATGGGGGGGGCGGGGGGAAAATAGTGTCACTATACAGTACCACTATATACTGTATGGGGGGGGGGGGCTGGACCATGTCACAGACTACTGTGGTCACTTTATAAAGTACTGGGGCGGGTAGGGTCAGGCCAGCCATCTCACCGGCAGATTACAGACTGTGTCACTTACTCACTATATACACTACTGGTGGGTTAAACAGTGTCACTATATACAGTAATAGGGGGTCAGACCATCTAACAGACTGTGGGCACAGGGTACCTCCTTTTGCAGACATGTAATTTGATTCACATTTTTTTCTGTTAAATGTATAAAAAAAAAAAAAAAGATATGTATCAAATTAACTTTTTTTGGGGGGGGGGAGGCCCTTCTTAGATTTTTGCACCTGGGCCCTGTGGTTTCTAATTACGCCTCTGTGCGTTAAGCTCCGTACTGCACAAAAGCCAAGGCCTGACTTGACGAGCTCGTAGACGTATTCCCCCATAGACATCAATGGAGAGAAATTGTTAGAAAAAAAACTAACACCTGCGATCACGGAATGGCAATCGCTATATAACGCAATCCCCATTGATGTCTATGGGGACAAGAAGATTATGTTAAAACCTAACACCCTAACATAGACCCCTAGTCTAAATAGCCCTAATCCGCTATCCCCCCCGACATCGCTGACAATAAATAAAGTGATTAACCCCTAAACCACTACCCCCCACATAGCTAACACCTAAATAAACCTATTAATCCTTAAACCGCCGGCCCCCCACATCGCAACTACTATAATAGACCTATTAACCCCTAAACTGCCGGCCCCCCATATTGCTTCTACTATAATAAACCTATTAACCCCTAAACCGCCAAACGCCCACATCGTGACACACTAAATTAAACTATTAACCCCTAAACCTAACACCCCCTAACTTTAAATTACATTTACAATATAACTACCTTTAAATAATTAAAAACTTACCTGTGAAATAAAAAAAAACTTAAATTATTAATTAACCTAACATTAAAAATGAAAAATAAAAAACTTAAGTTACAAAATAAAAAATCCTAACACTACAAAATAATTTAAAAAACCTAACATTACAACAACAAAAAAACACTAAAATTACGAAAATTTTAAATAATATAAGATTTAAAAAAAGCAAACACATTACGAAAAATAAAAAACACTAAGATTACAAAAAATAAATGAAATTATCCAAAATAATAAAATGTAAACCTAATCCAAAAAAGTCACCCCATAATAAAAACACCCCCTAATCTTTCAATAAACTACCAATAGCCCTTAAAACAGCTCTTTTACCTACAAAACTTACAAAGTCCCCCGTAACAGTAAATCCCCCCACCCAAACAAAACCCCAAAATAAAAAACCTAAGTCTAAAAAAAAACCTAAGCTACCAATTGCCCCTAAAGGGGCATTTGTATGGGCATTGCACTTAAAAGGGCAATCAGCTCTTCTGTGCCCACTAAAAAGTAAAAAAGCCTTAATCTAAAAAAAACGGTGGCAACAACGACAACCTGCGATCTCCGCCACTGTTCAAATCAGCCAATAGGATTCAAGCAGCTCTCATCCTATTGGCTGATTTAAAATTTTCAGCCAATATACAGGGCGAGAAAATTATTGTAGAAACGGCTCACCAGCCTTTGCTATATTTGCAAAGTGAGAGAATAAGAGATGGGAATTTGTCTAATAGTCGCATAATAGCGTGGACTCTTTCCTTACAAGGCTGGCCTTTAGAAATTTGCTACAAGCAGAATAAAAAGAATCCAGTCGCACAGGGGCTTGCTGAGCTCCACGACTGTACTGCTAAAGAGCCTGGGGAAGAATTATCAGAAGATGATTTCCTGGAGGAACAATTGCTTTCCCCATATAAAATGTATAATGAGGACCATTGTCAAACATTACCTTGGGTATATGTTGATGGTTGTTCTTACCATGCCACTATTGATAATGAGCACAGATTAGTCGCTGGCATTGGTATAACTTGGGCAAATGGATTTCCAAATATATCTATAGGTTTCAACATTGGACCAAGATCCAGTCAAGTTGCAGAACTAACTTCTGTTCTAAAAAGCATTGAAATGGCTATTGAACATGGTATTCATGAATTTGTAATCATTACTGACTCAAATTATGTGCGTGACAGTTTTGTTGAATACCTGCCAACTTGGAAAAAGAATGGCATGCAGAAAAGTAACAACAAACCAGTCAAGCATGGCAAGTTGTTCTGCGAAATTGATAATCTGCTGGTATCCAATTATTTAACCATACACTGGAAAAAGACCAAGGGTCATTCCAGGATTCTAGGTCCTGATAAGGAAGGCAGTGATCTTGTGGATTCATTAGCCAAACAAGGAGCCATAACTTAATATTGACCACTTAATGGGTGCAATTCAGGTAGAAGCCATTACCAGAAACCAGGCAAAACAACAGAGTGAGCCTAACCTGGTACAATGTAGTCAGGATTCTCCTAGTGAGGACCTGATCACTAGTCAAAAAGAAGACCCCATTGTAGGCATCTTCTATAAACACATAGAAGATCCTGAAAGTAACCCCATCTCAAAAGATGATTGTATTGGCAAAGAAGATCTTAGAATATTAATGAAGTCCAGATCACAATTCAAGTTACAGGATGATTTGTTAATTAGAACCTCCAAAACTGGCATCCAGCAATGGGTAGTACTCACCAAGTTCAGAGGTCTAATGCTTCAACATGCCAATGATGCTCCAACATCTGGTCATCGTGGTGCCAAATTCACGTATGAAATATTGTGTGATTATGCCTTTTGGCCACACATGTTGAAAGATGTTCAAACCTACTGTCAAGGTTGTCTAATCTGTCTACAGTTCCAACCCACTGGGCCAATACATAGAGCACCATTGCAGAAAAGGGGGATGGTAATGTCATGGTCAGATATACAAATTTATTTTATTGGACCAGTAACTAGGTCATCAAGAGGTAACAAATACATGTTAACAGTGACATGCCTATTCACTAAATGGGTAGAGTGCATCAGTGCACCTAACAATAGTGCTGAAACATGCGCAGAATTGCTCATCAACCATGTGTTTTCCAGATTTGGTTTACCCCAAAGAATCGAATCCGATCAGGGAACCCACTTCACTAGGAAAGTGATGACCAAAATGTGGAAAATACTAGGGGTTAAAAGAAAGCTCCATATTGCATATAGAGCTGCCTCAAGTGGTGGTGTAGAGCGTTACAACCAGTCCATTGTGAAAATCCTCAAAAAGATTATGAGTGAAATGGGTAAAGACTGGGATGTAAAACTACCTCTAGTTCTAATGGCATTAAGAGCAACTCCAAGTAGTGCTACCAAGATGTCACCTTTTGAATTGATGACTGGTAGAAGAATGGTTCTACCTCAACATCTACTGTACCGTACATCAGACCAGAACTTGATAAACGCTGCCAATACACATCAATATGTGGAGAACCTAAGAAAACATCTGCAATATGCCTTTGCATTTGCTCAAAGGAACTTAGAGAAATCCTCAACTGCCACTAAAACCTATTATGATCTCAAGACGTTCTAAAAAGGAATATGAAATAAATGATAAACTTTATCTTTATAACTTTGGAAGAGATCAGTTTAGGGAGAAGAAATTTCTTCCATCATGGAAAGGTCCTTTTGTCATTACTGACAAAATATCTCCAGTGGCCTATAAAATAAGCATCCCCAAAAATGAAAGTTTCATAGATAAATAGGTCCATATCAATCAATTGTGAGCGTGCCATCCTAGATCCCAACTACAAGTCATAGAGGGAGAATGAAGTGTCATATCCCCAAATGCACTAAAAACATACTGTAGTTTAAAGATGCCTAGCTGATAAGCATGAAGGCTCAAAAATGATGGACTCTCTACATAGAAGACTGTCTATGATGTGTACAGTCAACATCCTCACCAAATACCATTGACTTTAAGCCAATTTAAATACATGTGTCCTATATCTATTTAAAATTGGAAGGGGGATTTATGTCAAGGATTATGTGAAGATTAATATATATATTATTATATATTTTGCTAATCAGTACCAAATGATTCATTCATTAAAAAAAAAAATTGACTTGAAACCCATATTCAATCCTCCCCCATTCAGTATGCAAAGTTAAAATGCATCCAAGTGAGGACAATAAAACATTTGGTTTACTTAACTTAAACAATCACTTTTAAAAGACCATATCGCGACTGCCTGGAAGTGTGTGATAGAATTTCCTGCTCCTTACAAGGTAGCCTAGAAGTCTGGCGTAAGTGACATATTTTGTGGGAAAGTAACCATTTACATTTCAATTCAAATTATTCCCTGCTGTGTAATTGAGGCAATGAAAATTTGACCAGCTAAAAACACATGTTTTTAAATTATACTCTTAAACCCCATTGTTAAATACTGCATAGAAATGAATGCATGTGTGTGTATATATATATATATATATATATATATATATATACAGGGAGTGCAGAATTATTAGGCAAATGAGTATTTTGACCACATCATCCTCTTTATGCATGTTGTCTTACTCCAAGCTGTATAGGCTCGAAAGCCTACTACCAATTAAGCATATTAGGTGATGTGCATCTCTGTAATGAGAAGGGGTGTGGTCTAATGACATCAACACCCTATATCAGGTGTGCATAATTATTAGGCAACTTCCTTTCCTTTGGCAAAATGGGTAAAAAGAAGGACTTGACTGGCTCAGAAAAGTCAAAAATAGTGAGATATCTTGCAGAGGGATGCAGCACTCTTAAAATTGCAAAGCTTCGGAAGCGTGATCATCGAACAATCAAGCGTTTCATTCAAAATAGTCAACAGGGTCGCAAGAAGCGTGTGGAAAAACCAAGGCGCAAAATAACTGCCCATGAACTGAGAAAAGTCAAGCGTGCAGCTGCCAAGATGCCACTTGCCACCAGTTTGGCCATATTTCAGAGCTGCAACATCGCTGGAGTGCCCAAAAGCACAAGGTGTGCAATACTCAGAGACATGGCCAAGGTAAGAAAGGCAGAAAGACGACCACCACTGAACAAGACACACAAGCTGAAACGGCAAGACTGGGCCAAGAAATATCTCAAGACTGATTTTTCTAAGGTTTTATGGACTGATGAAATGAGAGTGAGTCTTGATGGGCCAGATGGATGGGCCCGTGGCTGGATTGGTAAAGGGCAGAGAGCTCCAGTCCGACTCAGACGCCAGCAAGGTGGAGGTGGAGTACTGGTTTGGGCTGGTATCATCAAAGATGAGCTTGTGGGGCATTTTCGGGTTGAGGATGGAGTCAAGCTCAACTCCCAGTCCTACTGCCAGTTTCTGGAAGACACCTTCTTCAAGCAGTGGTACAGGAAAAAGTCTGCATCCTTCAAGAAAAACATGATTTTCATGCAGGACAATGCTCCATCACACGCGTCCAAGTACTCCACAGCGTGGCTGGCAAGAAAGGGTATAAAAGAAGAAAATCTAATGACATGGCCTCCTTGTTCACCTGATCTGAACCCCATTGAGAACCTGTGGTCCATCATCAAATGTGAGATTTACAAGGAGGGAAAACAGTACACCTCTCTGAACAGTGTCTGGGAGGCTGTGGTTGCTGCTGCACGCAATGTTGATGGTGAACAGATCAAAACACTGACAGAATCCGTGGATGGCAGGCTTTTGAGTGTCCTTGCAAAGAAAGGTGGCTATATTGGTCACTGATTTGTTTTTGTTTTGTTTTTGAATGTCAGAAATGTATATTTGTGAATGTTGAGATGTTATATTGGTTTCACTGGTAAAAATAAATAATTGAAATGGGTATATATTTGTTTTTTGTTAAGTTGCCTAATAATTATGCACAGTAATAGTCATCTGCACACACAGATATCCCCCTAAAATAAACTAAAAACAAACTAAAAACTACTTCCAAAACTATTCAGCTTTGATATTAATGAGTTTTTTTGGGTTCATTGAGAACATGGTTGTTGTTCAATAATAAAATTAATCCTCAAAAATACAACTTGCCTAATAATTCTGCACTCCCTGTATATATATAATGTATATATATATATATATATATATATATATATATATATATATATATATATATATATATACATGTACATATGTATTTAGACAAAATATTTGATATATATACCTAAGACTGTATTACATGTCTATAATGAAATTCAGATTGAAATACATTAGATGAATAACTGCATTAATATATATAAAATGTTTAAGTTATTCCAAAATTAATAAAATTTCTCTATATTCCAGGAAGCTAATGGAAAATGAAAGGAAGAACATTATTGGATATGAAATTGTCTGTTCATATAATATTAAATATGAATGTCTGCTAATTGAAAAATATAAATAACACTATTATTTTATTTTAGATCTGCAGCTGGTATGGCCATGAAATTAAGTATGCATTGGAGATATGAAGAGCTTTCTGTTCCTGTTGAGATGCAATGCAATGCCAGGATACTGAAGACTATTTTAAATGGATTTTAAGCTAATAGTTAGCAGTATAAAAATTACTTTGATGTAATATGATATTAAAAAGGATACTGATGTTTCATATTAAAACAATCAGAAGGAATAATGTGACATAATACAGTACATGTGAACATGTAACTTATTAATGTAAAGAAATTATGGCATTTTGAATATATATTTTAAAGAAATATTTTTACTTTCTAGAAAAATTAGGAATTAATCTGATTGTTTGTCATGTTGCCCCCCGATGGCTAAAATCCGGTGTTGCGACGCAAGAATTACAACCAAAAGACAATTGGTTTTTAACAAAGATGCATCTCCCTGGCAACATACATTTCCAAAATGAACAAATCACAAAGCAGATCCGTAGGGCCTCCCATTTTTCTCACCTATGATTAAACAATATAAGCTGGAATGCAGGATGAGACTAGAGCGCGGCTGATGATTTTGCTAAACTGACTGAAAACTGTTGCGTGGGACACAGTCAAACTATAAGCAAAGTGGGACATACTTTTTCTTATCAATTGTAATTACACTTATTTTCATATGAGGTGGAACGAATTTGGGAGCTGAATTATCGATTTGGTCATTTAATGTTGATGTATGGTTGTTCTAATTTTTTATATTTTAAACATAGGTAAACATTTAAAACAAACATTCGTTGCTGCTGTAACTAATAGATTAAAGAGAGCAGTTTGTATTTCTTCTACAAGATACGATGAGTCCACGGATTTCATCCTTACTTGTGGGATATTATCCTTCTGCTAACAGGAAGTGGCAAAGTGCACCACAGTAAAGCTGTATATATAGCTCCTCCCTTCCCTCCACATCAGTCATTCTCTTTGGCTGTGTTTAGTACTAGGAAGAGGTAAAGTGAGGTGTTAGTTTTAGTTTCTTCAATCAAGAAGTTTTTTTATTTTAAATGGTACCGGTGAGTACTATTTTCCTCAGGGAGGATATGGAAGAAGAATTCTGCCCTGAGGTTGATTATCTTAGCGGATGTAACTAAGATCCATGTTGGTTCCCACAGAGCTTCTGAAGGTAGTACAAGAGAAATCTTCAGTGTGGAGAACGGTTTCATGCTACAAGCAGCATTGAGGTATGTTCAGTCCTTTATTTCTGAGGAGACTTAGTGTATCAGAACTGGCTGACATTTTTTCCCTGCAAGGGAAGGAGTAAGCAGTAGACCTGTTGAAACAGAGGGTATTACTGAAAAACCTGTGTGTATTATTTATTAACATAGTACTGGGCTTAATGCAGCAAAGGGCTTATTGCAGCATATTTCAGAGACACTGGGAGAGGCAGCTTAACGGTTTTGTTTTTATTAGACATGTGCAATTCACTTCGGATAGATTCGGAAATTTGGAAAATTAAAATACTGCCGAATTTACCGAATAAATCCGAATTAGTTCAGAATTATTCGGTAAATTCGGATGGCCATGGATTACACTAGTATTGTACAGTATATTAGGTTATATCCCTCTGCTATGGGTTACACCTAATATACAGTACATAATACTAGTCTAATACACAGCACACATACCGAAATTCCGAATTTTCGAACCGAATCCAGACAAATTTTTTCAAATCCGAATGAATCCGAAACAAATCCGAAACGAATTCATTCGAAGTTTTCCGAATTCGAATCGATCCGAAACGAAATTCGAAAAACTCTGAATCAATCCGAACCGAAATTTTTGCACATATCTAGTTTTTATTGGTAGATAACAAACAATTATATGGCTGTGTTATGAGGTTGTGTTTTGGGGACCACATTGCTTATGGCTAAAACCGCTTCCCATGCGGTTGTACAGGCTGAGGTGAACGTCGTCCTATGATGGGCGGGGCCTATTTTCACGCGCTCCGACGCCAGTTACTCTGGCTGAAAAGGCAGCAGGCTTTAGCTCCGGATGGGCCTAAACTGATGTCCTGTTAACCGGATCGTTATCGAGTCTTTTGCGAGGTGCAGGGGTCGTTTTTTGTAATCGAATACATTTTTTGCTATAAAAAAACTTTTAGAGGTTAATTTTACCCTTTGCTCTTAGGGTGCAATAATTTTTGGCACTATTGTATAGTGTAGCTAATTAGATAGCGTTATTTAGCGTTTTTAGGCAGTTTGGAAAAAATTGTACGCTTTTTTATTTCTTAAAGGCGCAGTACACGTTTTTCAAAAAATTGTTTAATTCAATAAATAAAGTGTTTAACGACTATTGTGGTTATTACTAGTCTGTTCAACATGTCTGACTTTGAGGAAACTCATTGTTCTATGTGTTTGGAAGCCATTGTGGAACCCCCTCTTACATTGTGTACCTTTTGTACTGAAAGGGCCTTAAATTGTAAAAGCATATTTTAGGTAGAGAAAGTGTGCCTAAGGATGATTCTCAGTCTGAAGAGAATCAGGATATGCCATCCAATTCTCCCTAAGTGTCACAACCTTTAATGCCCACACAAGCGACGCAAAGTACCTCTAGTACGTCTAATTCTTTTAGTCTGCAGGAGATGGCTGCAGTTATGTCAACTACCCTTACAGAGGTATTATCTAAATTACCAGTGTTGCAGGGTAAACGCAGTAGGTCAGGTATTAATGTGAATACTGAATCCTCTGATGCTTTATTGGCTATTTCCAATGTACCCACGCAGTTTGATGCTCTAGAAGAGTCGCTGAAGGTTGAGATTCCATTAGATGACATTTTGGATAGAATTAAGGCTCTTAAGCTAGCTAATTCTTTTATTACTGATGCCGCTTTTCAAATTGCTAAACTAGCGACGAAAAATGCAGGATTTGCCATTTTAGCACATAGAGCATTATGGCTTAAATCTTGGTCTGCTGATGTGTCATCAAAATCTAAGCTTTTAGCTATTCCTTTTAAAGGTAAGACCCTATTTGGGCCTGAATTGAAGGAAATCATTTCTGACATTACTGGAGGTAAAGGCCATGCCCTACCTCAGGATAAGTCTGTTAAGATGAGGGGTAAACAAAATAATTTTTGTTCCTTTTGAAACTTTAAAGGAGGACCCTCTGCTTCCTCTTCCTCCACAAAGCAGGAAGGGAATTTTACTCAATCCTAGTCAGTCTGGAGACCCAACCAGGCTTGGAATAAAGGTAAACAATCCAAGAAGCCTGCTGCTACTACAAAGACAGCATGAAGGGGCGGCCCCTGACACGGGACCATATCTAGTAGGGGGCAGACTTTCTTTCTTTGCTCAGGCTTGGGCAAGAGACGTTCAGGACCCTTGGGCACTGGAAATCATGACCCACAGTATCGACTGGAATTCAAGGATTTTCTCCCAAGAGGGAGATTTCATCTTTCATGATTATCTGTAGACCAGATAAAAAGAGAGGCGTTCTTATGCTGTGTAAAAGATCTTTCTACCATGGGAGTAATTTGTCCTGTTCCAAAACTGGAACAGGGGCAGGGGTTTTACTCAAATCTTTTTGTGGTTCCCAAAAAAGAGGGAACTTTCAGACCCATTTTAGATCTCAAGTGTCTAAAGAAATTTCTCAGAGATCCATCATTCAAGATGGAGACTATATGAACAATCTTACCAATGATCCAGGAGGGTCAATATATGACTACCATGGACTTGAAGGATGCATATCTTCATATGCCTATTCACAAGGATCATCATCAGTTCCTAAGGTTTGCCTTCCTGGACAAACATTATCAGTTCATGGCTCTTCCCTTCAGGTTGGCCACAGCACCCAGAATCTTCACAAAGGTTCTAGGGTCTCTTCTAGCGGTTCTCGGGACTGCGGGGCATAGCAGTGGCGCCTTATCTGGATGATATTCTGATTCAGGCGTCAACTTATCATTTGACAAAATCTCACACGGACATAGTATTGTCTTTCCTGAGAATTCACGGTTGGAAGGTGAACATAGAAAAGAGTTCACTAGTTCCACGGACAAGGGTTCCCTTCTTGGGGACTCTGATAGACTCGGTAGACATGAAAATATTTCTGACGGAGGTCAGAAAAACAAAGATTCTAAATACTTGCCGAGCACTTCAGTCCATTCCTCGGCCATCAGTGGCTCAGTGTATGGAGGTCATTGGATTAATGGTAGCGGCAATGGACATCATTACGTTTGCCTGCTTTAATCTCAGGCCACTGCAGCTGTGCATGCTCGATAAATCTGGATCAAGAGACCAGAGACTCTCTTCTTTGGTGGTTGTCGCCGGATCATCTGTCCCAGGGGACATGTTTCCACAGACCCTCATGGGTAATAGTGACAATGAACTCCAGTTTTCTGGGCTGGGGTGCAGTCTGGAATTCCCTGAAGGCTCAGGGTGTTTGGACTCAGGTGGAGTCTCTACTTCCAATCAATATTCTGGAACTGAGAGCGATATTCAATGCGCTTCAGGCATGGCCTCAGTTGGCTTCGGCCAAATTCATCAGATTCCAGTCGGACAACATCACGACTGTGGCATATATCAATCATCAGGGGGGAAAAAGGAGTTCCTTAGCGATGATAGAAGTATCCAAGATAATCCGATGGGCGGAGGCCCATTCTTGTTATCTGTCGGCAATCTACATCCCAGGAGTAGAAAACTGGGAAGCAGATTTTCTAAGTCGTCAGACTTTTCATCTGGGGGAGAGGGAACTCCATCCGGAGGTGTTTGCTTCATTGATTCGCCAATGGGGCAGACCGTAACTGGATCTGATGGCATCTCGTCAGAATGCCAAGCTTCCACGTTATGGATCCAGGTCGAGGGATCCCCAGGCCGAACTGATAGATGCCTTGGCAGTGCCTTGGTTGTTCAGCCTAGCTTATGTGTTTCCACCGTTTCCTCTCCTTCCACGCGTGATTGCTCGAATCAAACAGGAGAGAGCTTCAGTAATCCTGATAGCGCCTGCGTGGCCACGCAGGACTTGGTATGCGGATTTAGTGGATATGTCCTCTCTGCCACCGTGGAAACTTCCTTTGAGACAGGACCTTCTCATTCAAGGTCCTTTCCAACATCCAAATCTAATTTCTCTGCAGCTGACTGCTTGGAGATTGAACGCTTGATTTTATCTAAGCGAGGATTCTCTGATTCGGTCATCGATACTTTGATACAGGCTCGAAAGCCTGCCACTAGAAAAATATATCATAAGATATGGCGTAAATATCTTTATTGGTGTGAATCCAAGGGTTACTCATGGAGTAAAGTTAGGATTCCCAGGATTCTGTCCTTTCTCCAAGAAGGATTGGAGAAAGGGTTATCAGCAAGTTCTTTAAAGGGACACATTTCTGCTTTGTCAATTTTGCTTCACAAATGTTTGGCAGATGTGCCAGATGTTCAGTCTTTTTGTCAGGCTCTGTCTAGAATTAAGCCTGTATTTAGACCAATTACTCCTCCCTGGAGTTTGAATTTGGTTCTTCGAGTTCTTCAAGGGGTTCCGTTTGAACCCATGCATTCCATAGATATTAAATTGTTATCTTGGAAAGTTCTGTTTTTAGTTGCTATTGCTTCGGCTCGAAGAGTTTCTGAGCTTTCAGCCTTACAATGTAATTCACCTTATCTTATATTTCATTCTGATAAGGTGGTTTTACGTACCAAACCTGGATTTCTTCCTAAGGTTGTTTTAAATAAGAATATTAATCAGGAAATTGTTGTTCCTTCCTTGTGTCCTAATCCTTCTTCTAAGAAGGAGCGTCTGTTACATAACCTGGACATGGTCCGTGCCTTTAAGTTTTACTTACAGATGACTAAGGATTTCCGTCAATCATCTTCATTATTCATTGTTTATTCTGGAAAGCGTAGGGGTCAGAAAGCTATGGCTACCTCTCTTTCTTTTTGGCTGAGGAGTATCATCCGCCTGGCATATGTGACTGCTGGACAGCAGCCTCCTGAAAGAATTACGGCTCATTCTATCTACTAGGGCTGTGGCTTCCACATGGGCCTTTAAAAATGATGCTTCTGTTGAACAGATTTGTAAGGCTGCGACTTGGTCGTCCCTTCATACTTTTTCCAAATTTTCCAAATTTGATAGTTTTTCTTCTTCTGAGGCTGTTTTTGGGAGAAAAGTTTTTCAAGCAGTGGTGCCTTCCGTTTAGTTCTCTGTCTTGTCCCTCCCTTTCATCCGTGTCCTGTAGCTTTGGTATTGTATCTCACAAGTAAGGATGAAATCCGTAGACTCGTCATATCTTGTAGAAGAAAAGGAAATTTATGCTTACCTGAAAAATTTATTTCTTCTACGATACGACAAGTCCACGGCCCTCCCTGTCATTTTAAGACAGATTATATTTTATTTTTTACAACTTTAGTCAACTCTGCACCTTTTAGCTTTTCCTTTCTCTTCCTAAACCTTCGGTCGAATGACTGGGGGTGGAGGGAAGGGAGGAGCTATATATACAGCTCTGCTGTGGTGCTAAGGATGAAATCCGTGGACTCGTCGTATCGTAGAAGAAATTAATTTATCAGGTAAGCATAAATTTCCTTTTTAGCTTATATTCATAGCCTGTGTATTTTAAACTAATCCTAAATTTTAAGTTATTTATCTTTGCAAAATATATATATATATATATATATATATATATATATATATATCTTAGAATTGGTTTTAATTATAAGTAACTGAGAATTTATTTCAGTTTAAATAAATGGACATTTACAGTGACTGTTTACATTAAGAATATATGTACTTTTAGTGTCCTAATTAGAATTATACACCAATTATGAACCAATTGTAGCTATATAGCTGATTGTACTGTTGAATGCTAGTAGCTAATATCTTGGAATCTCATTGTTTTAATTGAATGAAAGACTATTGTGAATAAGGTTAGTTTTACAGGTAAATTTTTATGAACTTTGCATAGAATATTTTAATAGTTCTGAACGTGTATAGTATTGATTCATATTCTTGTTCCTACAAATATATTTCAATGTGTTTATAGATATTAACTAATAAAAAAGAATTCAGGAATTTATATTAATTTTATTGTCTTAGTAAATGCATATTTGATTGTGGGTTTATTTTAAAGAATAATTATTAAATATATTGTGTTATAACCCAGCCATATACTGACAACTTCTAGTTTTGCTGTCCTAGCCCACAGGGTGTTATGGTTGAAATCCTGGTCTGCGGACGTTTCCTCTAAAGTCAAGGTGATTCTTTACAAGGGCAAAACCTTGTTTGGACCCAGTTTGGCAGAAATTATCTCTGATATTATGGGTGCAAAAGGGTCTTTTCTACATCAAGATAAGAAGAATAGGCCTAAAGGACGTCAGAGTAATTTTTGTTCTTTTCGTAACTTCAGAGGTAAGCCTTCCCCTTCTTCTTCCAAGCAGGAACAATTCAAGTCTTCTTGGAAACCCAATCAGCCTTGGAACAAAGGAAACAAACAAAGAAACCTGCAGCTGATTCCAAATCAGCATGAAGGTTTTGACCCAATCCGAGATCAGATCAGGTGGGGGGCAGACTTTCTCAGTTTCTCAAGCCTGGATACGAGATGTCCCAGATCCCTGGACTGTGGACATAGTATCCCAGGGTTACAAATTGGAATTCAAGACTTTTCCTGCCAGAGGCAGATTCCTTCTCTCAAGATTATCTGCAGACCAGATAAAGAGAGAGGCGTTCTTGAAATGTATACAACATCTTTCCTCCCTGGGAATGATAGTTCCAGTTCCAATGCAGGAACAGGGTCTCGGGTTCTACTACAACCTATTTGTAGTTCCCAAAAAAGAGGGAACTTTCCGTCCCATTCTAGACTTGAAGTGTCTAAACACATGTCTCAATGTTCCATCCTTCAAGATGGAGACCATATGCTCCATTCTTCCTTTAGTACAAGAGGGTCAGTTCATGACAACCATAGACCTAAAGGATTTGTATCTTTATGTTCCTATTCACAGGGACCATCACAGATTCCTGAGATTTGCCTTTCTGGACAAACATTTCCAGTTCGTGGCCCTTCCATTTGGTCTTGCCACGGCTCCCAGAATTTTTTCAAAGGTTCTGGGGGCTCTTTTGGCATTGATCCGTTCTCATGGAATTGCTGTGGCACCCTACCTGGACGACATATTGGTTCAGGCATCATCTTTCCAACTAGCAAAATCTCACACAGAGATATTGTTGTCTTTTCTTTGTTCCCACGGATGGAATGTAAATCTGGAAAATGCTCCCTTTCCCCTGCTACAAGAGTAGTGTTCTTAAGGACCATAACAGATTCTCTATTGATGAAGATTTTTCTGATGGAGGTCAGGAAAAACAAAATAATTTCCTCTTGCCTCTGTCTTCAGGCTTCTGCTCATCCTTCAGTGGCTCAATGTACGGAGGTAATCGGTCTGATGGTGGCTTCCATGGACTTCATTCCTTTTGCTCAATTCCCTTTGAGAGCTCTTCAGTTGTGCATGCTCAGACAATAGAATGCCGACCATGGGGATCTATCTCAGAGAATAAAGTTAGATCAGTCATCAAGGGATTCTCTCCCGTGGGTGATTTCTCAGGAACATCTGTCTCAGGGCACATGCTTTTGGAGACCTTCCTGGGTGATCGTGACCACGGATACCAGCCTGCTGGACTGGGAAGCAGTCTGTAACTCGTTAAAAGCTCAGGGCCTTTGGACTCAGGAGGAGTCTGCTCTTCCCATTAACATCTTGTAGTTGAGGGTGATTTACAATGCTCTATTGGCTTGGCCTCAGTTGTTGTCAGCCCAGTTTATCAGGTTCCAGTCAGACAACATAACCTCTGTGGCTTACATCAATCACCAGGGAGGAACTCCGAGTTCCTTAGCCATGAAGGAGGTTACTCTGATTCTTCAGTGAGCAGAGACCCACAATTGCTGTCTATCTGCCATCCACATTCCAGGAGTAGACAACTGGGAAGCGGATTTTCTGAGCAGACAGACTTTTCATCCCGGGGAGTGGGAACTCCATCCAGAGGTGTTTTCCAACTTAGTCCTCAAATGGGGGGTGCCAGAGTTAGATCTGATAGCATCCCATCAGAACTCCAAGCTTCTAAGGTACAGCTCAAGGTCAAGAGATCCGCAGGCCATTCTGATAGATGCTCTGGCAGTTCCTTGGGTTTTCAAGTTGGCATACCTGTTTACTCCGTTTGCTCTCCTTCCATGAGTCATTGCTCGTATCAAACAGGAGAAGGCATCAGTGATTCTAATAGCCCCTGTGTGGCCTCACAGGATCTGGTTTGCAGACCTAGTGGAGATGTCATCTCTCCCACCTTGGAGACTACCTCTGAGGAAGGACCGCCTGATTCAGGGTCCCTTCCTTTATCCAAATCTCGTTTCTCTGAAGCTGACTGCTTGGAGATTGAACGCTTAATTCTGTCTAAGCATGTTTTTTCTCAGTCGGTCATTGAGACCATGATACAGGCTCACAAGCCTGTTACTAGAAAGATTTACCATAAGATATGGTGTAAATATATTTATTGGTGTCAATCCAAGGGCTACTCTTGGAGTAGAATTAGAATTCCTAGAATTTTATCTTTTCTTCAGAAAAGCCTGGAGAAGGGATTGTCAGTCAATACCCTAAAGGGTCAGATTTTTGCTTTATCAGTTTTACTACATAAACGTTTGGCGGATGTGCCAGATGTGCAATCTTTTTGTCAGGCCTTGGTCAAAATCAGGCCTATCTTTAAGTCTGTTGCTCCTCCTTGGAGTCTTAACCTTGTTCTTAAAGTTTAGTTTTACAGCTGGCTTAGTTTGAGTCATTGCATTCCATAGACATTAAGTTGTTATCTTGGAAGGTTTTGTTTCTTGTTGCTATCTCTTCTGCTCGAAGAGTCTCGGACCTCTCAGCTCTACAGTGTGATTTCCCTTATCTTATTTTTCATTCCTATAAGGCGGTTCTTGGTACTAAGTTAGGTTACCTTAGCCCTTCCATTTGGTCTTGCCACGGCTCCCAGAATTTTTTCAAAGGTTCTAGGGGCTCTTTTGGCATTGATCCATTCTCATGGAATTGCTGTGGCACCCTACCTGGACGACATATTGGTTCAGGCATCATCTTTCCAACTAGCAAAATCTCACACAGAGATATTGTTGTCTTTTCTTTGTTCCCACGGATGGAATGTAAATCTGGAAAATGCTCCCTTTCCCCTGCTACAAGAGTAGTGTTCTTAAGGACCATAACAGATTCTCTATTGATGAAGATTTTTCTGACGGAGGTCAGGAAAAACAAAATCATTTCCTCTTGCCTCTGTCTTCAGGCTTCTGCTCATCCTTCAGTGGCTCAATGTACGGAGGTAATCGGTCTGATGGTGGCTTCCATGGACTTCATTCCTTTTGCTCAATTCCATTTGAGAGCTCTTCAGTTGTGCATGCTCAGACAATAGAATGCCGACCATGGGGATCTATCTCAGAGAATAAAGTTAGATCAGTCATCAAGGGATTCTCTCCCGTGGGTGATTTCTCAGGAACATCTGTCTCAGGGCACATGCTTTTGGAGACCTTCCTGGGTGATCGTGACCACGGATACCAGCCTGCTGGACTGGGAAGCAGTCTGTAACTCGTTAAAAGCTCAGGGCCTTTGGACTCAGGAGGAGTCTGCTCTTCCCATTAACATCTTGTAGTTGAGGGTGATTTACAATGCTCTATTGGCTTGGCCTCAGTTGTTGTCAGCCCAGTTTATCAGGTTCCAGTCAGACAACATAACCTCTGTGGCTTACATCAATCACCAGGGAGGAACTCCGAGTTCCTTAGCCATGAAGGAGGTTACTCTGATTCTTCAGTGAGCAGAGACCCACAATTGCTGTCTATCTGCCATCCACATTCCAGGAGTAGACAACTGGGAAGCGGATTTTCTGAGCAAACAGACTTTTCATCCCGGGGAGTGGGAACTCCATCCAGAGGTGTTTTCCAACTTAGTCCTCAAATGGGGGGTGCCAGAGTTAGATCTGATAGTATCCCATCAGAACTGCAAGCTTCTAAGGTACAGCTCAAGGTCAAGAGATCCGCAGGCCATTCTGATAGATGCTCTGGCAGTTCCTTGGGTTTTCAAGTTGGCATACCTGTTTACTCCGTTTGCTCTCCTTCCATGAGTCATTGCTCGTATCAAACAGGAGAAGGCATCAGTGATTCTAATAGCCCCTGTGTGGCCTCACAGGATCTGGTTTGCAGACCTAGTGGAGATGTCATCTCTCCCACCTTGGAGACTACCTCTGAGGAAGGACCGCCTGATTCAGGGTCCCTTCCTTTATCCAAATCTCGTTTCTCTGAAGCTGACTGCTTGGAGATTGAACGCTTAATTCTGTCTAAGCATGTTTTTTCTCAGTCGGTCATTGAGACCATGATACAGGCTCACAAGCCTGTTACTAGAAAGATTTACCATAAGATATGGTGTAAATATATTTATTGGTGTCAATCCAAGGGCTACTCTTGGAGTAGAATTAGAATTCCTAGAATTTTATCTTTTCTTCAGAAAAGCCTGGAGAAGGGATTGTCAGTCAATACCCTAAAGGGTCAGATTTTTGCTTTATCAGTTTTACTACATAAACAGTGAGAAATAGAGTAAACCAAGTCTCTATGGGAGGTGCGCAAAGTTCAAAAGGATGTTCAGTATGAGGATGTTCCCAGGGTATTCCGAAGAAGCGGGCAGCACTCTTGTAAAGTGAGGGTGGGTACCTGTAAATCAAAGAGAAAGAGAGAGGCGCCTCATGGGACAGTATCGAAACAACCAAATCAGGTATACAAAGGGACAGCCCGTAATAGGGTATACTCACAAGGAGAGCGGCATATAAGGATGCCTAGTAGAGCGGGACGGGACTACAAGTCGCCCGACAGACGTGCACAGCAGTGCGTGGAGACGTCGGGTCACGGGGTCGGTTCAGCCAATCAGCGGCCAAGGAGAACCAGCATCGAACGTCACAGCTGTTCAAGGAGTAACCTATGCAAGGCTTGACGTATGATCGGCAGGTCATCAAACCAATCAGGATAATGAATCAGGATAATGAAGAGCAAGGAGTGATATGGATAAAAAAACTCGTATTTATTGAGTTAGTTAAAAACAATTGGCATACAGCAACGCGTTTCTCGACCTACGGGTCGTTTCATCAGGCTGATGAAACGACCCGTAGGTCGAGAAACGCGTTGCTGTATGCCAATTGTTTTTAACTAACTCAATAAATACGAGTTTTTTTATCCATATCACTCCTTGCTCTTCATTATCCTGATTCATTATCCTGATTGGTTTGATGACCTGCCGATCATACGTCAAGCCTTGCATAGGTTACTCCTTGAACAGCTGTGACGTTCGATGCTGGTTCTCCTTGGCCGCTGATTGGCTGAACCGACCCCGTGACCCGACGTCTCCACGCACTGCTGTGCACGTCTGTCGGGCGACTTGTAGTCCCGTCCCGCTCTACTAGGCATCCTTATATGCCGCTCTCCTTGTGAGTATACCCTATTACGGGCTGTCCCTTTGTATACCTGATTTGGTTGTTACTACATAAACGTTTGGCGGATGTGCCAGATGTGCAATCTTTTTGTCAGGCCTTGGTCAAAATCAGGCCTATCTTTAAGTCTGTTGCTCCTCCTTGGAGTCTTAACCTTGTTCTTAAAGTTTAGTTTTACAGCTGGCTTAGTTTGAGTCATTGCATTCCATAGACATTAAGTTGTTATCTTGGAAGGTTTTGTTTCTTGTTGCTATCTCTTCTGCTCGAAGAGTCTCGGACCTCTCAGCTCTACAGTGTGATTTCCCTTATCTTATTTTTCATTCCTATAAGGCGGTTCTTGGTACTAAGTTAGGTTACCTTCCTAAGGTTGTTTCTAATAGAAATATCAATCAGGAAATTGTTTTTTCCTCTCTGTGTCCTAATTCTTCTTCTTCCAAAGAAAGTTTGTTACACAATTTAGATGTTGTACATGCTCTTAAATTCTACTTACAGACGACTAAGGATTTTTGCCAGTCCTCTGCCCTCTTTGTCTGTTTCTCTGGGAAACATAAAGGTCAGAAAGTTGCTACTACTCTTTTTTTTTATTACAAAGTATAATTCGTTTGGCTTATGAGACTGCTGGACAGCAGCCTCCTGAGAGACTTACGGCTCATTCCACAAGAGCTGTTTCCTCATCTTGGGCTTTCAAAAATGAAGCTTCTGTGAAACAAATTTGCAAGGCTGCAACTTGGGGGCATATCTATCAAACTTTGAATGGAGCTTGAGGGCCCATGTTTCTGGCGAGTCTTCAGACTCGCCAGTAACAGCAGTTATGAAGCAGCGGTCACAAAGACCGCTGCTCCATAACACTGTCCGCCTGCTCTGAGCAGGTGGACAGGAATCACCGGAATTCAAGCCAATCGAGTATGATCGGGTTGATTGACACCCCCTGCTGGCGGCCCATTAGCTGCGAGTCTGCAGGGGGCTGGTGCAATGCTGAATACAGAGAGCGTATTGCTCTCCGCATTCAGCGATGTCTCTCGGATCTGATCCGCACTGTCGGATCAGGTCCGACAGACATTTAATAAATATGCCTCATTGTCTTCTCTACATACTTTTTTCAAAATTTTTAAATTTTTTTTATACTTTTGCCTCGGATGAGGCTTCTTTTTGGAGAAAGGTTGTTCAAGCGGTGGTGCCTTCTGTTTAGGACTGCCTGTCTTGTCCCTCCCTATTTATCCATGTCCTCTAGCTTGGGTATTGGTTCCCAACAGTAATTACTCAAGCCATGGACTCACCATATCTTAGGAAAGAAAAACTAAATTTATGCTTACCTGATAAATTAGTTTCTTTACGAATCTGGTGAGTCCACGGCCCCACCCGTTATTTTAAGACAGTTGTTCCTTTGACTATAACCTCAGGCAACTCTACACCTTATGTTACTCCTTTTTCTCCATTTCCCTTCGGTCGAGTGACTGGGGGTTGTGGGTAAGGGAGTGATACTTAACATTTTAACTGTGGTGCTCTTTGCCTCCTCCTGCTGGCCAGGAGTGATATTCCCAACAGTAATTACTCAAGCTGTGGACTCACCATATCCGGAAAAAAACAAATTTATCAGGTAAGCATAAATTTTGTTTATTAATTTAACTTATACTTGCTGTGAGCTCATCTTATGTGTATAAGCTTCATGTTGTTAAAAATGTTAATGTCAACCTAAAGCAAATGGTTGTGTTTAACTAAGAAATTAAACACTAACAGAGCCAGCCTGCCAATAAATGTATCACTATTACGTGGATAAACAGCTATGACCTTCCACAGGCAAATGCAGTGAAAACATGCCAATTGTATAGATAGCAGGATGTTTATGTTTCCTTCCAATCAAGGACTTATGTATAGTTAATTATAAAAGCATAAACATTTTATTCAGTTCAACTCCTGACAAACAGCCTCTCTTCCTACTCCTCATAAGAGAGGGAAAAGCAGCACATATTTGGAAACAGATACTGTTGTGCTAAGTAGAGTGCAATATTGTCTACGGCCAGTTTCAGATACTGCTCTGTGTTCATTAAGCACATCATTCAATAAAAGTAATGGCAGGAAGACCATCTTTAAATTGAATCACCATAGTTCAAAATGTCATGGATTCAGCAGACATTCAAAGTGAAAGTATGGAGATTTTCAAGCCTTCCAGAGGAATTCCATGACAGTCATGGGCTAGCCAGTCGTAGGTTAATAAGAAACAGTCACATATGTGAAAGCTGTAACCAACACGGTCAATTGCAAAATTATTGTCATGACATTGTTGGAAAACGCTGGGTATGTAAAACATGCTTTTATAGGAAAAGTTTAAGTCATGATTCATTTTTTACTCATTTTTTACTGTGTTTCAAGCAAATCATTTTTTTTGTGTGTAATGCTGGGCACAAGATATGCCCCAAAACATGGCACAGCAAAAAGCCAACATCCAATATAAAAATACAGTAGTTGTCTCGTTCGATTTCTGCTGAGAGGAATGTGGGAAATATTTAGACTGTTCCTTTACAGAATTAGGTGGATTTGATGAAGATGGAAACCCAATTGTAGTAGAGATTGACGAAAGCAAGTAATTTCACAGAAAATACCACAGCGGCCATTGGACGGAAGGACCTTGGGTGTTGGAGGAATAGAAAAAGGGTCAAAAAGATGTTTCCTATGTATTGTTTCTGACCAAACAGCTGCCACACTCGAATGTGTAATACAGCAGCAAATATTGCCAGGGAGTTATATCATTTCTGATAAATACCGGCCCTATAAAAATATTAAACTGCTTGGGAATGGAATCTACCAACATTCCATGGTAGTTCATCAGCAACCAGAGGATGAAGAAATTCATACCCAAAATATTGAGAACTTGTGGATGCAGCAAAGCGTAAGTTGGGCAGATAGTTTGGTACAAGTATGAAACTACTGCCCTCATATCTTAACGAATTTGAGTTTTTATAAAGAATTATAAAGATTATGCTTTTTTTCTGGTTATTGACAAGAACTAGTCGCTGTGAGTAAACCCAATTGAGAGTGATCTCTAACAAACAGTAAAATAAGATGTGTATCATCAATGCTGGTTTTATATTCTATATTAAAATGTTTTTGTTCTAATGTTTTTTCTTGTATTTTCAAACATCAAATTTAAATGCAATTTAATCTGTTTAAATATAAAGTTACTAATTAAAGGCAATCTCAACCTGTGTACATTAAATAACTATATTGCAGTGTTATTGCTCATTGTATAATCAAAAATATCCCCAGTGGCAAATGTGTTAAATTTCTATGTGCATGTCTGAGTGTGAGAAGAAATTTCTTCAGGATCCTTTCTTATGTTCATCACCGCTTGCAATTAATATAGCATATTATTCCTCCACCTCAACCACCCGCAAACTGTCAACCCCACTCATGCACTAGGAAGTCAGCTGACTCTAATCTTTGACGTTTATAACCACCTAGGCCAACAAACTGCTAAGACACAGGTCACACTCACATTCAGTAAGTACATCTGCTGAATGACCTGCTGACAGGCTAACCTAAGCCTCCTGCCAACCTGCATATTCCACGTTACAGTGTGTGTTATGAATCTATCAATTATTAGACTTGTGCGCAATCAAAAAATTTGGTTTGCTTCGCTGCGATTCTGGCCGTAAAAAAATTTGGTTACAGACATTCGTAATTATTTGGTATGAGTCGGTAATTCGATTTCGAGAATTTATTCGTGTCGCTTCGAATTTTGAAACCATTATCGAATTATTATTAATGTCGGACCGAATCTTTATTACGGACCGAATCGTTATTTCTAGCTAATGTTCCGGTGTGTGCCTAAACAAAATTATGTTAAACCGCCGTTGCCACCCACGCCGCCCCTAAATAAAGCTATTAACCCCTAAATCGCCATCTCCCCACCTCACTAACACTACCTAAACCTATTAACCCCTAAACCGCACCCCCCCCACATCGCCAACACTAAACCTATTACCACTAAACCGCCATTCCGAAACATCACTGACACAAACTAAACCTATTAACCCCTAAACCACCCCCCCACATCGCTGACATGAACTAAACCTATTAACCCCTAAACCGCCCCCCCCCACATCGCCAGCACTAATTTAACCTATTAACCCTTAAACCGCCGTTCCAAAACATCGCTGACACAAACTAAACCTATTAACTCCTAAACCGCCGCCCCCACATTGCAACAACCTAAATTAAACTATATTAACCCCTAAACCTAACACCCCCCTATCCCTAACCCTAAACCTAACACCCCCTAACTTTAACCTAATTAAAATATAAGTAAATTAAAGTTACAATGATTAACTAATTATACCTATTTAAATCTAAATGCAAAGTAACTTACCTATACTAACCCCTAAACCTAACACACCCTAACTTTAAACCTAACCCTAACCCTAAACCTAACACCCCAAACTTTAACATAATTAAAATATAACTAAATTGGCGGAGCCAGCAACGCACAGGAATGGTCACAAGATTCAGAGCTCCGACATAGTTTCTATCTAATAATGACTTAACACCGGGATTTAACGTATGAACAGCTTTTGTCATCTCATGACTGCCCATCTAAAGCCTCAACTAATATACGGAGGACACTGCTTTTAGTTATTTATGTATTGGTTTTATGCTAGAACCAAAAATAGATAACCACCTACTCTGGAACTTTAAGGGCGGCGGCCATTTTATCACCCTCGTGGGAATACACTTGCTATGGCCGACACCCGCCTTATACTAGCCGAGATCGCTAGACTCCTAAATCATTACCAAAAAAAGTTCTTCCCCACTTTGAATAGTGTCGCAAACATAGCGGAGGATTGCGAGCCTGGGATTGTGCGAGCACCGAACTTAACTGAGGAAACTCCCACTAGAGGGGACATCTTGGGGCCACAACGTCCCCCGCACACTTCCAGGTTTCTATCACCTGTGCCGGAGACGCCTGGTAAGGCAGAGGAGAGCAACAGAGAAGCTGCAACATCCAGCACAATCTTCAAGGCTCACACGGAGGATGACCCCGCTCAAACAGGCCAACCTAGACACAAGGCAAGTTATGGGGCGCGCGGGATTGCACGGAGACAATGCTTCCCAATTCATTTCCCCCGGCATAACCTCTCTGAAGTCCGTGCAGACAAGGTAGCCTTCAGAAGCGGAGTACAGATGTGGAAGAGAGGTATAGGGTAGAATGGACACACTTCTTCCCTAAGTCATCTGATTTGGAATTAACATCCAAGATGCACTTATACACTAAACTACCTCCCATGCTGTACATCTCTATCATATATGTCGGCACGGGAGTGCCGCATAGCCTGATGTATCCCAACGTTAACACTTTACAAAGCACTTCCAGGGCCGAGACATACCACGGAACCATACCTTTAACATACTTGCTATACATTAGCAGACACTACTGCGTGTTACCGGCCAACCATTAACTGTATATATACAACCCGGATCACCAAGATCTTTAGTGACAAGCGTCCTGACAAAAATCAGCTTTTGTATGCTTGTACTGTTCAATTGCAATGGGCTGTTGTCTACCTAGGGAACAGCAATAAGAGTTATCAATGCTGTTCAATTTCAATAACAATATGCACATGCTCCCAGGTTAATGTATTGGTTCGGAGAGCCAGTTAGAGTAGATATTACTCTGTACAGTTATGCAATCTAACGTAGTATACCATTCTACTTAGCAGCCTATGTTATCATTTGTTTATAAATGTTCTTGTTAGAGATTATTGAGGTAGAAGTTACTTCCTGTCATTTGCTTAAGGTTTTGCCAAGTCATAGATCCAGGGTACATAATAATGCTAACACCAATTTAGATTGTTAACTTGATTAGAGATTCCTTGGCTTAGCTGTATTATAATTAGAGATTCTGCACTTTACCATGATGCAACTGTTTACTTCCCTGGGATTCCTCTCCTTAATTGCAATGCCTTATATTGTTCTATGTCATCATCATCTACATGCATGTACTGAGGTTTATGCTGTTTATTCTGAATGCTGTGCTTTCTACCTCTATGGTGCAGGCGTAGCCAGCGGCCGAGGCTGCGCCGTCACAATTGGCATGTCTCATATTATAGGTATCCCACCATGTTTAACAGATCTGCCCCATTATTGTTGCGATATTTCCTCTACATCGACAGTTATTCTAGATAGAGCATATCATCTGTTCCCAAATCAATCCAAGCTATAAGGCCTCCTACCATTTTATAAATAGCCTTCTGAATATAAGTGAGTTTTGTGTTACAACAGTTCCAGTTCAATGCACATAGCTCAACCTTTGCCTTTATCTACAGCTCTCCCCTTCAAGGGGACGTTTATTGCCTAGATTAACCTGACAAGGTGTGTTATATACACTGTATTTCCTACGACATGCTATAGCGCTTATTCCATATTGACTAACTGACCCCAACTAGCATATTTGTTACAGTAAGAGGGTGTAATCCATTGGCTAACAGCTTTAGACACTTGGCTCACAGATATCCTGTCAAGAGCTAAGATGCAATGACAGGGGGTATAGTAAGACTTTCCAGTATGCTGCAGTATCCTTGTGCAGGTGGGCCCTGCCTTAGTGCCCTTACCATATGCTCTTCCTATGCTCTGTATTCTAAGGAATCTATATAAATATTGCCAGCTGTGTAAATATTAAACCTATGGTTTTCCTAACATAAGCACTCCCTTAATCTAGCAAACCCTGACCTGGCCAGTATCATACTATTCCATAATGACCACCTCCCCCCCCCCCCACTACTCTAATTATTCTACCTGTAAAAAGTATATCTCCTAATTTAGGGGATTTAACTACACGACTTATCTTGTCTATGTCGTATCCTGTTTATTCCTATTTTTTTATTTTTATTTTACCATGTTAGTTTTACTAGTTCTACTACACTATTAAATCCAACTGTTAAGTTATGTTTCTATACATAGCATACCCGCATATTCAATAGTAATAAATTACTTTACCATATACCCCGTTAGATAGATATTCTATCATGCTTACATATCATATTACACTATTTAACCAGAAGTGACATTTGCCGACGTTGCTTGAAATATATCTTGTTATTCTACTTAGGAGAATTGGTCGATGTTGCTTAAAATATATCTTGTTAATCTATTCTATCATATAATTATAGAAAAGAGGTTCCCGATTCTCCCATAGTTTAGCCTATGCTGTTGATCTTATACCCTTAGATGGATGTTGTGTATTTGAAATGTCTCATTTATGCATGTTCTGTACAACATTTTTATTGCATAAGCTGTATTGGTTTTTCGCACCACCTCAATAAAAATCTTTATTAAAAAAAAAAAAAAAATATATAACTAAATTAAAGTTACAATTATTAACTAAATAATACCTATTTAAACCTAAATACAAAGTAACTTACCTGTGAAATAAAACCTAAGCTAGCTACAATATAACTAATAGTTATATTGTATGTCAAAGAAATTAGGCAGACACTCAGGAATCAATTTGAATCAAAATTTCTTTACTATAGGCAGCAGCACATACAGAGCAACGTTTCGGGGTAAGTTACCCCCTCCTCAGGCTCAATACAAACAAATGCCAAATGTACATCTTATATAGCCAAATAGACCCACCCCCAATTAACAATTATGACATCATCAAAAGAAAGAAAATACACCCCTTGTGCAACATTCAATTAATAACACTAGACTACCAATCTCATTTAATCTGATATTTAAGCATGACAAATCACCACTTCTCATGCCTCACTCTCTGCTAATACCTTAAACGCATATCATACACATTTCATACATTTGAGATATTTATTGTTATGTTATTAATATTTCTTTTTTTGTTTTTTGTTTTTTTATATTTTTATTATTCCTTTATTATTGTTACTTATTATCCTTTCTCTAACCTGAAGAGTATTAAAACAGACCAGCCAAATGATATTCTCTATTAAGCCCCCTAGGATGTAATGTGCTAAGTATATGTATCCACATAGCTTCCTTTTTTAGCAACATCCTTTCCCTGTCAAAGCCAATAGAACCTTTTGAAACAGAGTCAAGTATCATATATCTCAACTGATTCACCTGGTGTCCCCTCTCAAAAAAATGAAAGGGGACCGGAAGGTGTCTCATTTTGGAGTTCCTAATAGTAGACTTATGTTGGGTGAGTCGCTCCTTAACACTCTGTGTCGTCTCACCGACATATAATAGTCCACACGGACACTTAAGAGCATACACCACATAAGATGATTTACAGGTGAAATGGCCTTTAATATGAAAGATTTTCCCTGAATGGGGATGACTTATTGTGTTACCCTTAATAATACTATTGCAATGAGAGCAGTTAAGACAGGGAAAAGTCCCATTCTCAGTAGGTCGAAAAACCCTTTGTACATTTTTCATGGATTTTACCTTAGCCCTAACTAATTGCTTACCAATAGAATTACCCTTTCTAAAAGAAGAAAAAGGTGGTAATTTAAACTCCCTAATTTCAGGCATAGAAACCCTTAACATAAACCAATTCTTACAAATCACTCTATGTAATTTGACACTCATATTGCTAAAATTAGAAACAAAGGCCAATTTCTTAGACTCATCTCCATTTTGCTTAGGTTGAAGATTGATAGACTCTAATTCCCCACAAGAATAACCTCTTTCTTGAAACCTCATATGCATCTCATCTAAGTGCAATGAACAGGTTAAGGGGTCTGAGACTATCCTCTTCACTCTAAGTAATTGAGATTTTGGTACACTCTTGAAAACTCTTGGCGGGTGATGGCTTTGACGGGACATTAAGGTATTCTTGTCAGTAGGCTTTCTAAAAATGTCTGTCTCAAAATGGTTGCCAGCACGCATGACAACAGTGTCTAGGAAAGCCACACTCTCAGTATGATAATTAGCAGTAAATTTTACTGCTGGCACCTTATTTTCTATTCTTAAACGGAGTGCCTCAATGGATTCAATGTCGCCCTGCCAAATGATAAACAGATCATCTATATAGCGCCACCAAGCCAAACACTTATGAAACTCAGGATCAATATATATCACTTGTTCCTATACTAACCCCTAAACCTAACACACCCTAACTTTAAACCTAACCCTAACCCTAAACCTAACACCCCAAACTTTAACATAATTAAAATATAACTAAATTAAAGTTACAATTATTAACTAAATAATACCTATTTAAACCTAAATACAAAGTAACTTACCTGTGAAATAAAACCTAAGCTAGCTACAATATAACTAATAGTTATATTGTAGCTAGCTTAGGTTTTATTTTTATTTCACAGGTAAGTTTGTATTTATTTTAACTAGCTAGGCTAGTTAGTAAAAAATAGTTATTAACTAGTTACTAACTACCTAGTTAAAATAAATACAAATTTACCTGTTAAATAAAAATAAAAACATAAGCTGCCTTACACTAAAACCTAACATTACAAAAATAAAAACCTAACATTACAAAAAATAAAAAACACTCGGCTAGATTACGGGTTTTGTCGGTAAGGCTGTGCGGTGCTAACGAGCAGTTTATGCTCAACGCTCACCTACAGACAACGCTGGTATTACGGGTTTTTAGAAACCCGGGCCTTAGCCGCAGAAAAGTGAGCGGAGAGCAAAATTTTGCTCCACATCTCACCTCAAGCGCTGCTTACGTTAGCGGTGAGCTGGCTAAACGTGCTCGTGCACGATTTCCCCATAGGAATCAATAGGGCAGAGCCGGCTGAAAAAACACATAACACCTGCAAAAAAAGCAGCGTTCAGCTCCTAACGCAGCCCCATTGATTCCTATGGGGAAACACTTTTAATGTCTACACCTAACACCCTAACATGAACCCAGAGTCTAAACACCCCTAATCTTACACTTATTAACCCCTAATCTGCCGCCCCCGACATCGCCAACACCTGCATTATATTATTAACCCCTAATCTGCCGCCCTGGACACCGCCGCCACCTACATTATACTTATGAAACCCTAATCTGCTGCCCCCAACATCGCCAACACCTACATTATATTTATTAACCCCTAATCTGCCGCCCCCAATGTCGCCGCAACCTAACTACACTTATTAACCCCTAATCTGCCACCCCCAACGTCGCTGCCACTATATTAAAGTTATTAACCCCTAAATCTAAGTCTAACCCTAACCCTAACACCCTAACCCTAAAATAACTACAATTAAAATAAATTATTGCTATTTAAAGCTAAATACTTACCTATAAAATAAACCCTAAGATAGCACATTGTACATTGTAGCTAACTTAGGATTTATTTTTATTTTACAGGCAACTTTGTATTTATTTTAACTAGGTACAATAGTTATTAAATAGTTATTAACTATTTAATAACTTCCTAGTTAAAGTAAATACAAATATACCTGTAAAATAAAAACTAACCTAAGTTACAATTACACCTAACACTACACTATAATTAAATTAAGTCCCTAAACTAAATACAATTAAATACAATTATCTAAAGTACGAGAAAAAAAACACTAAATTACAGAAAATAAAAAAATAAGGTTTTTTAAGCTAATTACACCTACTCTAATCCCACTAATAAATTAAAAAAGCCCCCCAAAATAATAAAAAGCCCTACCCTATACTAAATTATAAATAGCCCTTAAAAGGGCATTGCCCCAAAGTAATCAGCTCTTTTACCTGTAAAAAAAGTACAATACCCTCCCAACATTAAAACCCACCACCCACACACCCAACCCTACTCTAAAACCCACCCAACAACCCCTTAATAAAACCTAACACTAACCCCTTGAAGATCACCCTACCTTGAGAAGTTGTCACCCAACCAGGCCGAAGTTCTCAACGTAGCCGGGCGAAGTGGTCCTCCAGACGGGCAGAAGTCTTCATCCAAGCCGGGAAGAAGAGATCCTCCAGACGGGCAGTAGTCTTCATCCAAGCCGGGAAGAAGAGGTCCTCCAGACGGGCAGAAGTCTTCATCCAGGTGGCATCTTCTATCTTCATCCATCCGGCGCGGAGCGGCTCTATTTTCAAGACATCCGACGCAGAGCATCCTCTTCAAACGACGTCCAACTGAAGAATGAGGGTTCCTTTAAGTGACATCATCCAAGATGGCGTCCCTTCAATTCCGATTGGCTGATAGAATTCTATAAGCCAATCAAAATTAAGGTAGAATTTGTATTTAGTTTAGGGAATTAATTTAATTATAGTGTAGTGTTAGGTGTAATTGTAACTTAGGTTAGGTTTTATTTTACAGGATATTTGTATTTATTTTAACTAGGAAGTTATTAAATAGTTAATAACTATTTAATAACTATTGTACCTAGTTAAAATAAATATAATAAATGTTGCCTGTAAAATAAAAATAAACCCTAAGATAGATAGAATGTAACTTTTAGTTATATTGTAGCTAGCTTAGGGTTTATTTTATAGGTAAGTATTTAGTTTTAAATAGGAATAATGTATTTAATTGTAGTTATTTTATTTAGATTTATTTAAATTATATTTAAGTTAGGGGGTGTTAGGTTTAGGGTTAGACTTAGGTTTAGTGGTTAATAACTTTATTATAGTGGCGGCGATGTTGGGGGCAGCAGATTAGGGGTTAATAAATATAGGTAGGTGTCGGCGATATTAGGGCAGGCAGATTAGGGGTTAATAATATTTAACTAGTGTTTGTGATGCGGGTGTCCGGCTGTTTAGGGGTTAATATATTTATTATAGTGGAGGCGATGTCCGGTTCGGCAGATTAGGGGTTAAAAAATGTATTTTAGTGTTTGTGATGGGGGGGGCCTCGGTTTAGGGGTTAATAGGTAGTTTATGGGTGTTAGTGTACTTTTAAACACTTTAGTTAAGAGATTTATGCTACTGCGTTAGCCCATAAAACTCTTAACTACTGACTTTTAAATGCGGTACCAGGCTTGAAAGGAGAGGGTCTACCGCTCACTTTTGGTTAGACTCGTAATACCGGCGTTATGCAAGTCCCATTGAAAATATAGGATACGTAATTGACGTAAGTGGATTTGCGGTACTTCTGAGTCTGGCCAAAAAAAGTGAGCGGTGAGCCTGTCATTTCAAGACTCGTAATACCAGTGGGCGTTAAAAAGCAGGGGCGCAATACGATATACGGCATAGTTTTTGGCTCAAGCGAGGGAACCCGCGCCACCCGTAGTTTCACCTCGCACATCGTGGTATTACATATATCCCGCCGGCAGTTCCTTAAAGGGACACTGAACCCAAATGTTTTCTTTCATGATTCAGATAGAGCATGTAATTTTAAGCCACTTTCTAATTTATTCCTATTATCAATTTTTCTTTGGTCTCTTGCTATCTTTATTTTAAAAAGAAGACATCTAAGCTTTTTTTTTTATTCAGACTCTGGCCAGCACTTTTTTTATTGGAGGATGAGTTTATCCACCAATCAGCAAGAACAACCCAGGTTGGTCACGGAAAATGGGCCGGCATCTAAACTTACTTTCTTGCATTTCAAATAAATATACCAAGAGAATGAAGAAAATTTGATAATAGGAGTAAATTAGAAAGTTGCTTAAAATGTCATTCTCTATCTGAATCACGAAAGAAAAAAATTGGTTACAGTGTCCCTTTAAGTGCCGTAAGTCGGATAAACTAGCGATGTCCAGAAATAAGCGTAACTACAAATCTCTGGAGTTGCTAGTGACTTACAGCACTTTAGAAACTGCCGGCGCCTAAGAAAAGTTAAAACATTTTTTAAATCTCCCGTAACTGTCTAACACGCCTCCCAAAAATAAGCCTGATACGTATACCCCTATATCCGCAATCCCCCCTCTCACTCCTAATAATAAATGTATTAACCCCTAGACCGACAACCCCCACAACGCAATAAGCCTAATTATTAACCCCTAAACCACCATAGCCCACACCGCAATAAACCTATCCTAGTATTAACCGCCGCTCCTGGACCCCGCCACACCTAAATAAAGTGTTTAACCCCTAAACTGCTGCTCCCGGACCCCGCCACCACCTACATTCAATTTATTAACCCCTAATATGACCCCCCTACACCGCCGCCACCTACATTAAATTTATTACCCCCTAAACCTAAGTCTAACCCTAACACCCCCCCTAAATTAATTATTATTTAAATAAATCTAAATAATATTACTATCATTAACTAAATTATTCATATTTAAAACTAAATACTTACCTATAAAATAAACCCTAAGATAGCTACAGTATAATTAATAATTACATTGTAGCTATTTTATGATTTATTTTTATTTTACAGGCAACTTTGTATTTATTTTAACTAGGTACAATAGCTATTACATAGTTAATAACTATTTAATAGCTACCTATTTAAAATAATTACAAAATTACCTGTAAAATAAATCCTAACCTAAGTTACAAATACACCTAACACTACACTATCAATAAATTAATTAAATTAATTAACTACAATTATCTAAAATAAAATACAATTAAATTAAATAAACTATATTACAAAAAACAAACACTAAATTACAGAAAATTAATTTTTTTACAAGAAGTTTAAACTAATTACACCTAATCTAAGCCCCCTAATAAAATAAAAAAGCCCCCCAAAATAATAACCTTGACCTTGCATTCTATTGGATGATCCAATCAGCCAATCGGATTGAACTTCAATCCTATTGTCTGATTAAATCAACCAATCAGATTTTTGCTACCTTAATTCCGATAGGCTGATAGAATCAGCCAATCGGAATTCGAGGGACGCCATCTTGGATGACGTCATTTAAAGGAACCGTCATTCGTCGTTAGTCCGTCGGCCAGGAAGGATGCTCCAGGCTGGATGTCTTCAAGATGGAGCCGCTCCTCGTCGGATGGATGAAGATAGAAGATGCCGCTTGGATGAAGATGTCTGCCGGTCTGGATGTCCTCTTCTGTCCGGATAGGATGAAGACTTCTGCCGATCTGGTTGTCCTCTTCTGCCACATCGGATGAAGATTTCGGACCAGCTGGGTGAAGACGGCTCAAGGTAGGATGATCTTCAATGGGGTAGTGTTAGGTTTTTTAAGGAGGGATCGGGTGGGTTTTAGAGTAGGGGTGTGTGGGTGGTGGGTTGTAATGTTGGGGGGGATTGTTCTTTTTTTACAGGTAAAAGAGCCGATTACTTTGGGGCAATGCCCCGCAAAAGGCCCTTTTAAGGGTTATTTTGTAATTTAGTATAGGGTAGGGCATTTTATTATTTTGGGGGGCTTTTTTATTTTATTAGGGGGCTTTGATTAGGTGTAATTAGTTTAAACTTCTTGTAATTTTTTATTATTTTTTGTAATTTAGTGGGGCGGTTTTTGTACTATAGTTTAGTTTATTTCATTGTATTTTATTTTAGATAATTGTAGTTAATTTATTTAATTAATTTATTGATAGTGTAGTGTTGGGTGTAATTGTAACTTAGGTTAGGATTTATTTTACAGGTAATTTTGTAATTATTTGAACTAGGTAGCTATTAAATAGTTATTAACTATTTAATAGCTATTGCACCTAGTTAAAATAAATACAAAGTTGCCTGTAAAATAAAAATAAATCATAAAATAGCTACAATGTAATTATTAATTATATTGTAGCTATCTTAGGGTTTATTTTATAGGTAAGTATTTAGTTTTAAATAGGAATGATTTAGTTAATAATAGTTATATTATTTAGATTTATTTAAATAATAATACACACCTAGATTTAGAGTTCTGTGGCCAAAAGGGTGCGTTAGCTACGCATGCTTTTTTCCCCCGGACCTTTTAAATACCGCTGGTATTTAGAGTTCACAGAAGGGCTGCGTTAGGCTCCAAAAAGGGAGCGTATAGCATATTTACCGCCACTGCAACTCTAAATACCAGCGGTGCTTACGGACGCGGCCAGCTTCAAAAACGTGCTCGTGCACGATTCCCCCATAGGAAACAATGGGGCCGTTTGAGCTGAAAAAAAACCTAACACCTGCAAAAAAGCAGCGTTCAGCTCCTAACGCAGCCCCATTGTTTCCTATGGGGAAACACTTCCTAAGTCTGCACCTAACACCCTAACATGTACCCCGGGTTTAAACACCCCTAGCCTTACACTTATTAACCCCTAATCTGCCGACCCCGCTATCGCTGACCCCTGCATATTATTATTAACCCCTAATCTGCCGCTCCGTACACCGCCGCAACCTACGTTATCCCTATGTACCCCTAATCTGCTGCCCCTAACACCGCCGACCCCTATATTATATTTATTAACCCCTAATCTGCCCCCCTCAATGTCGCCGACACCTACCTACATTTATTAACCCCTAATCTGCCGACCGGACATAACCGCTACTATAATAAAGTTATTAACCCCTAATCCGCCTCACTCCAGCCTCAAAAACCCTATAATAAATAGTATTAACCCCTAATCTGCCCTCCCTAACATCACCGACACCTAACTTCAAGTATTAACCCCTAATCTGCCGACCGGACCTCGCCGCTACTCTAATAAATGTATTAACCCCTAAAGCTAAGTCTAACCCTAACCCTAACACCCCCCTAAGTTAAATATAATTTTTATCTAACGAAATAAAATAAATCTTATTAAATACATTATTCCTATTTAAAGCTAAATACTTACCTGTAAAATAAACTCTAATATAGCAACAATATAAATAATAATTATATTGTAGCTATTTTAGGATTAATATTTATTTTACAGGCAACTTTGTATTTATTTTAACCAGGTACAATAGCTATTAAATAGTTAATAACTATTTAATAGCTACCTAGTTAAAATAATTACAAAATTACCTGTAAAATAAATCCTAACCTAAGTTACAATTAAACCTAACACTACACTATCAATAAATAAATTTAATAAACTACCTACAATTATCTACAATTAAACCTAACACTACACTATCAATAAATTAATTACATACAAATACCTACAAATAAATACAATTAAATAAACTAACTAAAGTACAAAAAATAAAAAAAGAACTGTTACAAAAAATAAAAAAATAATTTACAAACATTATAAAAATATTACAACAATTTTAAGCTAATTACACCTACTTTAAGCCCCCTAATAAAATAACAAAGCCCCCCAAAATAAAAAAATGCCCTACCCTATTCTAAAATAAAAATTGAAAAGCTCTTTTACCTTACCAGCCCTAAAAAGGGCCTTTTGCGGGGCATGCCCCAAAGAATTCTGCTCTTTTGCCTGTAAAAAACCCCATACAATACCCCCCCCCAACATTACAACCCACCACCCACATACCCCTAATCTAACCCAAACCCCCCTTAAATAAACCTAACACTAAGCCCCTGAAGATCTCCCTACCTTGTCTTCACCACGCCGGGTATCACCGATCCGTCCAGAAGAGGGTCCGAAGTCTTCATCCAATCCGGGCGATGTCTTCATCCAAGCCCAAGCGGGGGCTGAAGAGGTCCATCATCCGGCTGAAGTCTTGATCCAAGCGGGGGCTGAAGAGGTCCATCATCCGGCTGAAGTCTTGATCCAAGCGGGGGCTGAAGAGGTCCATCATCCGGCTTAAGTCTTGATCCAAGCGGGGGCTGAAGAGGTCCATCATCCGGCTGAAGTCTTGATCCAAGCGGGGGCTGAAGAGGTCCATCATCCGGCTGAAGTCTTCTATCAAGCGGCATCTTCAATCTTCTTTCTTCCGGCTCCATCTTCATCCCGCCGACGCGGAACATCCATCCTGGCCGACGACTTCGCGACGAATGACGGTTCCTTTAAGGGACATCATCCAAGATGGCTTCCCTTGAATTCCGATTGGCTGATAGGATTCTATCAGCCAATCGGAATTAAGGTAGGAAAATTCTGATTCAAGTTCATAGCCACACGCTACGATACTGCACGCTGTGCACACTAACTCACACGGAGCTGCATAAGGATTAGATTGCTATATATCTGAATAGAATATAGCGGATCTACAATTGTCCTTAAGTGCTCCATATCTGGATATTTGTATAGTAGAGCAGATTAGCCAGCCCTGCCTGCAGTCCAGATTGCTGGATCATTTGCTCGGTCTGACTACGGCTCTATAGTAAATTGTGCTGTAAGGAAGTTTTTCTTGTTTCCACCTACTTATGGACTGAAGTGGTCTTTTATGTTTGTTACTGTTAATATTTTATACATATATATATGTGATTAAATACTTGGTTTTACTCGCATTGTGTTAGTAGTGTATATTTGGATAAAGATAAAATAGTACACATATCCTCCCACTCCCAAATCCTATATTATCTCTTACAACTGAGGAAATATTTGGGACACTCCAGACACCCAGGAACCCCTGAGGACCAGTGGATATACAGGAGGACCGCAAGGAGTGAGAGTATACTAACATAAGTGCTGTACAAATACCTCATATCTTGAGGTTGAACCAGGTGAGCGTGGATTTTTCACAGTTTCTAATATCTGTTATTTATTTGAACGTATTACACGAAGTGTGCCCTCTGGCGCCTGTCTTGTTCCATACCTTTTATATATATATATATATTTATAATGCATATCTGCCAAAAGGGCATCTACCATTTGTGTATTGAGGAGGAAACATTTCTGCATGGTTTTAAATATAGAATTTCTACAGCATTGTCAAATAATCATAAATACACTGCTGCTAAAAAAATGTGTTTTTATGGACCCCTAGCCCCACCAAACAACTACTACCACACTGAAGTTACAATCCAAAATTGCACAAAGAAATAAAAAAACATTTGCTAAGTAAGTCCTACCTCCTCTGCAAATGAAAGTGATCTGCCCTCTGACTCAGGCACACACTGTACAAAGTGCCAAGTCTGTCTCACACTATGAATAGTGGTTTAGTGCACACTAAGAAATCCTCTCAAATGCTAATACTTTACTCCTTGTAATAACATCTCCCATGCTCAATTAGCACTCTGCTGTAGTACCCACTGGTGGCTGCCCAAATCCCTTTAATCCCTTCACGCCATTAGGATGTTCCATGCAGTCCTAACAGTGCTGGGCATAAATGCTGTAAAATGGCATGGAACGTCCTACCTTATATGAGCATCCTGCAGCCTCCCCATTTGATGCAAGATAGAACTGGACTGCAAGATAGAACTGGACTGCAAGATAGAACTGGACTGCAAGACAGAACTGGGGTGCATGCTTAGAAGTGTAGGCAGTCCACCATGATCTGATCCCAGCCTTGAAATTACGTGATCACATTGACTATTGCGTTATTTCATTTTTACATTTTTTATTGTAACACTGGCATTAAGTGGTGTGAGCTGTTCCTTTAAAGGGCCATTATACACTCATTTTTTCTTTGCATAAATGTTTTGTAGATGATCTATTTATAAAGCCCATAAAGTTTTTTTTTTTTAAATGTATAATTTTGCTTATTTTTAAATAACATTGCTCTGATTTTCAGACTCCTAACCAAGCCCCAAAGTTTTATGTGAATACCGTCAGCTACCTTCTCCAGCTTGCTCCTGATTGTGTAAAGGGTCTTTTCATATGCAAAAGAAGGGGGGGGTCTTATTTACCACTTGCAGTGGGCTTTCCGACTGCCTTTTCAACAGAACTAAACTGAAAGCTTCTAAGTAAGTTTTTAAACCATTTTATACTGGATTTTTATATCAGTATCTGTGCATCTTATTCTTTATAGTAGTGTCTATTACATGCAGTTATATGAAAATGAGTGTATACTGTCCCTTTAAGGCTGTGTGCATTTGGTGCAAGTTGTCCCTTTAAAGGCTATGAGTGCTCTGTGTGTGTGTGTGCACGTGCCCCTGTCCCTTTTTAGACAGAGTGTGCCTTTACGGCTGTGTGGGATGCATGCAGATGCATACTGTTATTGCTCCCTTTACCCACTAAATGTTGTGTGTGCCTGCCCCTTTAAGACTGTGTGAGCAGGTGCCAAGCTGCCCTTTAGGGTTGTGCTTTGTGAACATTGCTGTGATCTGTCCTTTTAAGGCTGTGTGCGTGTGGTATAAGCTGTCCCTTTAAAGGGACAATAAAGTCATAATTAGATATTCATGATTTAGACAGAACATAGCTTTTTAAACAACTTTGAAATGTACTTCTATTATTATATTTGCTTCTTTCGTTTTATCTAGGAAAGCTCAGGAGCAGCAAAGAACCTAGGTTCTAACTGCTGATTGGTGGCTGCATATACTGTATATATACTGTTTGTCATTGGCTCACTCATGTGTTCAGTTCGAAACCAGTAGTGCATTGCTGCTCCTTCAATAAATGATACCAGGAGAATTAGGTAAATATGACACAATAAACAATGGCACTATATTAGGCAATCCCCACTATTATTATACAATTACAATGTTAGTTCTGAAATACTGTGCTGTACATCAATATGTATAAGAGGGGTGGTGCTCTGCACAAGTTAAATTACTGAAAAAATTGTGGAGCAAGAGAGTTCCACTACAAGGATGCAGTCCCAGCACTCTATGCCCAGACTAAATGGCGAGAATTTCCAGTTATGAAAATAAAATATAACTTTTATTAGATTAACTTAAAGGGACACTGTACCCAAATTTTTTCTTTTATGATTCAGAAAGAACATGAAATTTTAAGCAACTTTCTAATTTACTCGTATTATCAATATTTATTTATTCTCTTGGTATCTTTATTTGAAATGCAAGAATGTAAGTTTAGATGCTGGCCCATTTTTGGTGAACAACCTGGGTTGTCCTTGCTGATTGGTGGATAAATTCATCCACCAATAAAAAAGTGTTGTCCAGAGGTCTGAACCAAGAAACAAGCTTCTTTTTCAAATAAAGATAGCAATAGAACGAAGAAAAATTGATAATAGGAGTAAATTAGAAAGTTGCTTAAAATTGCATGCTCTATCTGAATCACGAAAGAAAAAATTTGGGTTCAGTGTCCCTTTAAAATAGTGAGTGTAGACAAATACAGGGTTAAAAAACGCAATGTGAGATTCTTCCATATAACAAAATGGTGATCACATTATTAGTGTACCACTGCCTTTAACATATAATGTTTGGAGTATATGTATATGAGCTTAGTACCCTCGGTGGTTTGAATGGCAAAAGATCAAGTTACTTAGATGATAATACAATTAAACTGGAAAAAATTGTATGTTCTACCTAAATCATGAAAGAGAATTTTGGGTTTTCATGTCCCTTTAAAGACTGAGTGATGTGTGTGTGCATGGGGTTTCATGTCCCTTTAAGACAGAGTGTCCCTTTAAAACTGTGTGCATTGGGTTTGGATGCATACTGTTATCCTTCCCTGTGTGGGTGTGGTGTGAGTTAACCTACTAAAGGCTGTGTGTGCTTGTCCCTTCAGGACTGTGTGCAGGTGCCAAGCTGCCCTTTAAGGTTGCACTGTGTGAACATTACTGTGATCTGTCTATTTAAAGGGACAGTCTAGGCCAAAATAAACTTTCATGATTCAGATAGAGCATGTAATTTTAAACAATTTTCCAATTTACTTTTATCACCAATTTTGCTTTGTTCTCTTGGTATTCTTAGTTGAAAGCTTAACCTAGGAGGTTCATATGCTAATTTCTTAGACCTTGAAGCCCACCTCTTTTCAGATTGCATTTTAACAGTTTTTCACCACTAGAGGGTGTTAGTTCACGTATTTCATATAGATAACACTGTGCTCGTGCACATGAAGTTATCTGGGAGCAGGCACTGATTGGCTAGACTGCAAGTCTGTCAAAAGAACTGAAAAAAGGGGCAGTTTGCAGAGGCTTAGATACAAGATAATCACAGAGGTTAAAAGTATATTATTATAACTGTGTTGGTTATGCAAAACTGGGAAATGGGTAATAAAGGGATTATCTATCTTTTAAAACAATAAAAATTCTGGTGTAGACTGTCCCTTTAAGACTGTGTGTGTGTGTGTTGCAAGTTGTCTCATTAAAGGCTGTGAGTTTTGTGTGTGTGCGCACACATGCCACTGTCCCTTTAAAACAGAGCATCCAAGTCCAAAATAAACTTTCATGATTCAGATAGAGTATTTAAATTTACTTTTATCACCAATTTTGCTTTGTTCTCTTGGTATTCTTAGTTGAAAGCTAAACCTAGGAGGTTCATATGCTAATTTCTTAGACCTTGAAGGTCGCCTCTGCATTTGATAGTTTTTCACCACTAGAGGGCATTAGTTCATGTGTTTCGTATAGATAACATTGAGCTCATGCACGTGAATTTACCAAGGAGTGAGCACTGATTAGCTAAAATGCAAGTCTGTCAAAAGAACTGAAATAAGAGGGCAGTCTGCAGAGGCTTAGATACAAGATAATCACAGGGGTAAAATGTTTATTATAACTGTGTTGGTTATGTAAAACTGGGGAATGTGTAATTAAGTGATTATCTATCTTTTAAAACATCAAAAATTCTGGTGTTGACTGTCCCTTTAAGGCTGTGTGCATTGCGTGCAGATGCATACTGTTATTGCTTTCTTTAAAACTGTGCATTTGGTGTGAGTTTACCCACTAAAGGTTGTGTGTGCCTACCCCTTTAAGACTGTTAGCAGGTACTGATCTGCTCTTTAAGGTTGTGCTGTGTGAACAGTACTGTGATCTGTCCCTTTAAGACTGTGTGTGTGGTGCTAGTTGACCCTTTAAAGGCTGTTTCGGTTTTGCCTGTCCCTTTAAGACTGTGTGACCAGGCAGTGAGCTGCCCTATAGGGCTGTGCTGTGTGAACATTTTTTTCTCAGCAGTTTGTACAGTTGGTACTGACAGGGCTGCTTTAAAGGGATAACTAAACCCTTTCATATAGAGCATGCAATTTTAAGCAACTTTCTAATTTACTCCTATTATCAATTTTTATTTGTTCTCTTGCTATCTTTATTTGAAAAAGCAGGAATGTAAAGCTTAAGAGCCGGTGTTCTGTATTATTTTTCAACTTCGTTACGCTTCCCTACCTCCAGCCACGCCTACAAAATACTTGCAAAGACAGTTGTGCATGCATGCGCTCTACAGAACACGATAACAATAAAATTGCAATGCGCTCACTGCCGCAGTCGTCAAATATTACAGAAGTGGTAACTCTACAATTTTGGCACTAGCTGGGGGCATACAAATAATAGTGGTTTAAAAAAAAAAAAAGGATTCATAGTCAATATCATTAAAAGGATTTATACAATTTTCATAGTATAAATAGTTACAAACACTCTGTGGACATCTAAATACCACTGGCAAAAAAAAGCCTTCATAGTCACTATCATCATGAAAGGGAATGTTTGTAATTATTTATATAATTTTTTTTTAATGAACAACGTTCACTCATTTACTCAAACAAATCCATAAAATAATAGGGACTATGAAGCCTTTTTTGCCAGTGGTATTTAGATGCCTGCAGAGTGTTTGTAACCATTTATATTATGAAAATCGTACAAATCCTTTCAATGATATTGACTATGTATTATCTGTATGCCCACAGCTACTGCCAAAATTGTGGACATACCACGTCTGTAATATTTGCCGACTGCGGCAGTGAGCTCATGCGTGCTCTTTAGTGTATTTTTCAATTTTATTGATATCGTGTTCTGTAGAGCGCATGCGTGCACAACTGTCTTTGCAAGTATTTTCAAGTATTGTGTAGGCGTGGCCGGAGGTAGGGAAACGTAACGAAGTCGGCGAATAATACAGAACACCGGCCCATTTTTGGTTCAGAACCTGGGTAGCACTTGCTAATTGGTGGCTACAGTTGCTTAAAATTGCATGCTCTATATGAATTATGAAAGAAAAAATTTGGGTTTAGTATCCCTTTAAATGTCTGTGTACAGTAAACAGTTACAAATGTAAAAGTCTATGGTTGAAATAGGGACTTTACACCCCAAAATATGGTTCCCCGTTTTGTTCTTGGAGACACAAACGCTACAATATTGTTGTTGACCATCATCTGAACCCCACAATTTCTGAAGTATAATAATGCTGTATGGCCGAGAATATAATTTAGAATGCTAAAATGATACAGCTAAACTATAGTGTAATGCTCAGTGTTGTTCCATAAAAAAAGAATATTAATAGACTAAGCTAACACTAACTCATTGCTATTAGGAATTTGCAGGAAATGTTAAAAGTAAAAACGGCAGACCAGTCACATTTTCCTGTGCACATCACTTCCTATGAACTGTAAGATGATGCTACCCGGGCAGTAATGAGGCGGAGCAGGCTGCCTTGTAGCAAGAGGGGAGCACCTTGCAGCATGGCCGTGCCTGTGGGAGGAGTCTTAGATCAGTAATCTGTCTGCTTTTGCTTACTTAGCACAGGGAAGCAATTCAAACTGCAGGATCCTGACATGTAAAGAAACTAAAATTACAACATGCCGGCTTGGGAAAGTGACAACGATTCAGAGGGTCGCAGTCCCCTGCTGGGAGAAGAACAAACCCAATGTAATATACAGCAGTATCCTTCTACAAAAGGTCAGTGAATCTGCTGCATCCATGTGCTACAATGTATTATATAGTGTTAATAAGCTAAATCTTTATATACAGAAAGCCTCGGGGAGTGCTATTGGAATGTGTGCTGTTTTCTTCTATGCGTGTTTCTTTATAAAATATTCTGTTTACTGGTTTCCCTGTCTGTAGAATGTTATTGTCACTGCTTGTTCTGGTTAATAGGAGGGGTTAAACTGTAGAAACTCCTGTTTGTAGACAGCTGGGAGGGAACTGGCTGTATTTGTAGTCGAGTGGGCCTGCCCAGCAACAAAATCAATTATTGCCAACAATGTAAGAGTCCTTAACTTCCTACCATAATAAAAAAATGGTTTTACAATTTCAGGTCTAATAATCCACTGAATTGTTCAGACTTCTGACACGCTGTAGTTTAAGGGACATAAAACATTTTCTCTGTTACATCTAAAATGGAATGTTTCAATATGTGTCACAATCTGTTTTTTAATGGATTTTCCTGTTGTAAAAAAATCACTGGAATCATGTATTTCTGTTAGTTTGCTGAGGATGACACTTTTCAAAGTTAGTTTATCTGTTGCTGCTAGGGATTGTGGGGACCCCCCTGTTTCAAATAAGTGATCATATGATCCAGGTCTTGAAAAACCCAGGAGCCAGGGAGCCTCCTACCTTTTTGGGTTGTTCTCCAAATTTATCTTTATACAAATAACACTGTTTTGCTCTAAATGTTCTTACTGGCTCCCAAATTGTAAACATCTTTTTCAATCTCTGCTTTAAAGGGATACTAAACCCAATTTTTTCTTTCTTTCATGATTCAGCACCCAGGGTAGCGCTTGCTGATTGGTGGCAACATTTACCCACCAAGCAGCAAGCACTACCCAGTAGCTGAACCAAAAATGTGCCAGCTCCTAAGCTTACATTCCTGCTTTTTTAAATAAATATTCAAGAGAACTAAGTAAAATTGATAAAAGTAGTAAATTATAAAGTTGCTTAAAATTGCATGCTCTACCTGAATCATGAAAGAAAAAATTTGAATTTAGTAAATTTTAAGGTGTCTGTAGCGTATTGATGCTAGTTTGTAGTGATCTGAATAGACAGTTACAGCCAAGATGGGAAACTATTGTTTTGCTAGTCTCCCTGGCAATTTAGAAATAAATGGGTGGAAAGGAATGATAACTGTTCATCTATTTTGCATTTTATCACTTTACCAATATAAATACAAGTACATTTTAACAAGGATACAGTAGTTCATAATACACTGGAGACTGATCCAAAAAAAGTTTATAATCTAACTAGACACAAGGAAGACCTGTAGACTTATTGGGGGGGGGGGGGGGGTAGGGTTTCTTTAAAATCGGTGTAACAAATATTTTGTGGAGAGTTTGTATGTTCCTTTAACATAATTAGGGATTTCTAGCAGTGAAATGACTTGGACCATTCCTTCCTAGGTCAGGGCAATTTATCTCTTTTTATATTTATTTTATGTATATAAAACAGCTCATCTTCCTCTTTTTTAAAATATTGAAGCAAAGCAATACGATGGAGTATTTTAAAGGGACACAGAATGTCCAGATTATAATTTGTATATCACATCTGCATTTCTTTAAATGTTTCCTTGGCATAGATTCAGGAAACAGCACTTTATAATTGGATAATGCAGTGCATTTGTAATTTCCCTGGCTCTGATGCATAATTGATGCAATTCTGAGGATCCTATGCACATAAAATACTCTTTATCTGGTATATTCTTGTAATGAATAGTAGTAAGACAACCAGTTTGCATGTTGAGTCATAGAATTATTGTTCTTACAGGGAATGTTGAAGGTAGAACAAGTTATTTAGTTCATTGCATTTTAAATTAGAAGATACAAATGACAGCAGAGACGTGTCAGATGAGATTGTCACTTTAATTCACAACATTATATGATGAAAAGCTCTCTTACACATTGAGTAAGAATTGGGTCCTTTGGCACAGTCATTTACGTGTTTATTATTGTGCATGATAAATGCATCAGCATTTGGCTGCTCTACTGACATTTACTGCTACAGGTTAAACAATTTTTTTTCTTTCACGGTTTAGATAGCTCATGCAATTTTAAACAACTTCACAATTTACTTCTATTAACTATTTTTTTTCATTCTCTTGGTATTTTTTGTTGAAAAGCATATCTATATAGGATCAGCAGCTGCTAATTGGTGGTTGCACTTATGTGCCTCATGTTATTGGCTAACCCATGTGCATTGCTGTTTCTGTAACAAAGAATACCAAATTAGATATTATAAGCAGATTAAAGAGTTGTTTAAGGGGCGTGTCTCTGGGCAGCACCTTGAATGGTAGTAATATTGGTAGCTTTGCGTGGATCACTGATAATTTGCCTATTACCAGTGAAATGAATGATCATCCAGCTATATCATCCAAATATACTGATTCCTCAGATCAATCTGATTTGGACAATATATTCTTATTGAATATTCCTCCTCTGCAAACCAGTCCAGAGCGTTAAGGCCTAATGCAAGCTCTTCACTGAGAGGCTCTCAACCCCCCCCCCCCCCCCCCGGTAATACTACAGGCCGGGTAAGCAGTGCATAGACACTGTAAATACAACTTTACAACATCTATATTTATGCAACGCAACATTTGTCCTATGTGACGGAAAACAAAGAGGATACTAAAGATGGCGCCTAATGTTAATACACTACTCGAGGCTGTGACCTGCTTGTTGAATGAACACCATTAGAAACTACTGCAAACATGGTCGGCTAAATGGAGTAGCCTGTGTGCGCTAACGAAGCAAATTGGATCTCAAAATAGGATACCAAGAGCCACACTGGAGCAATCTGACAAAGATACCAGTATCCAAGTGCTTACCCCAAGCTTATTGGATCCCTCGCCTAAGGGTTAGGCTCTGACTAAGACAGATTTGATCTGTCGCTCAAGTGGTCCAGTAAACAACCCCTTAGCCGTGGACAACTTTCCAGTTAACTCCCCAGGCTTGAGAGCGGCAAAAATATTATCCACTTTGAGGCAGCTAACCGCAAGAGATGTGAAGGAGGCCAAAAAGGGTACACTTACCTCGCTCCCCAGCCTAGAGGTGACTCACTGCATACAGGACGTCAGAGTGAAAATTCAACTCCCTATGGAACAGATTCTTCTCCTTGAGGCTAACCTAGAAGCTGAGAGGAATATAGCACCCAACTACCTCAATAACGGTTACAAACCTACCCCTTCCTCAGGTGATATGGTGAGACTGCATGGCGTCCAGGCCACGGCTGGGGGATCTCCTCTGTTTGCACTTGAGGATGCGGCTTTGGTTAGTGTGCTGTCAGGCCCAGATCCGGATAAAGCAAATATATCGCCGAAGGCTTACCTGATTGTACAGGCGCTGGAGTCTGACTCTGTGTGGTGTCAAGAGACTTAGCAACTTTGAGAATAGCCCTAGGCCGCAAATCCTCTGCAGCTAGTGAAGAGACAGCAAGCGGCAAGGAACTGCTCATCACTACATGGCGCTACAAGTCAGAAGCCGTTCCCATACACAAGCAGGTAAGGGGTTTATGGACTACCGAACCCCACAGCTACAACACAGTGTTAACCCCTAACCTGGGACAGCACATCTTTCAGGGCTACAGATTTCCAGCATGGGGGCTGTATTGTATTCACTCCGGCCAGAACCCGAAGAGGGGAATTGGTTAAATAAATTTAGGAACATTAACAGCTAGATTAGCATATAACTCCATAATCCATCACCCTATTACAGTCCTAGCACTTAGCGGGTATATATATCTATGTATATATGTGTGTGTGTGTGTGGGTATGTATATATAGATATGTGTATTTCTGGTAATTAGGAGGATCATGACTAGCAGAGCTGTGTTCAAGTGTTTCCTAGTTGGCATATTTCCCTTCCTGATATACCTAAGAAATATTTTGATCCTGACCAATCAATTCTAGCCGCCTTAAGTGGTAGACACAGAACCCCAAACCTTAATTGCAGATACCATGTAACTACATAGTCGGTGCATACAGTATATCATATATTTTGATTATAGTCTTTTCATTTAAAGCTTTCATTCATGATAATCATTTGACAACCACATTAAGCGGTTTCCTAAGGTCCATGAGTCGCCCTGTTTGTTTCCCCCCCCCCCCCCAAAATCCCCCATTAAGTCAATTCTATAATTAGGGGCTTCCACAGAACAATAGGGAGGAACATTTATCTTATCTTTCATAATTTATTGTTCAAGGGTAGATCTATATTACTTCATATTGGAAAAATTGAGGTCTTATTTAACTGGTTGCAATTAGTTGTTTAGGTAGTACTGATAATGTAACTCTGACAATGCAATTATTTTATTATTATTATTCTTTATTTATAAAGCGCCAACAGATTCCGCAGCGCTGCCCATGGGTACAAGGATAACAGTACAATGGAGAAACAATACGATAAGACAACATTTTACAGACAAAATACAGGGGGAATTGAGGGCCCTATTCCCGTGGGAACTTACAATCTAGATAGGTAGGAGGATGGGAAACAGGAGGTGGGGACTGCAGAGGTGAGAATGATATTAGTGAGGAGATAGAGGGCAACTGTTAGTTAAGTGAAGTTAGTTTGTTAATAAGTCAGGTGATAAGCTTCCCTGAATAGAAAGGTCTTTAGGGAACGTTTAAAGGAGGAGAGGTTAAGGGCAAGTCTGACAGCACAAGGAAGTACGATCCAGAGGGTTGGTGCGCACGAGAGAAGTCCTGTAGTCTAGCATGAGAGGAGGTGATGGTAGAGAACGCAAGAAGCAGGTCATTGTTGGATCTTAGGGGGCGGGCAGGAGTATGTTTGTTGATAAGTGAGGACAGGTAGGGTGGGGCAGAATTGGTGAGGGCTTTGTAGGTCAGGGTGAGAATTTTGAATTTAACTCTGTTAATGGGGAGCCAGTGAAGGGACTCACAGAGAGGTGCAGCAGAAACAGAGCGTCGAGAGAAGTTGATTAGCCTGGCAGATGCATTTAGGATGGATTGGAGGGGAGAGAGGCGGGAGAGAGGGAGGCCAGTTAGTAAGTTGTTACAGTAGTCAAGTCGGGAAATTACCAGGGAGTGGATTAGCTGTTTAGTAGTTTCAGCACTTAGAAACGGACGCATTTTGGAGATGTTGCGGCAGGATGAAGAGAGCAATTGGATGTGGGGAATGAAGGACAGATTTGAGTCAAGCATGACTCCGAGGCAGCGGACTTGGGGTGATAAGAGAAGAGAAGTATGTTTGCTTAGCTAAGCGAAGGGCAGAGGTGTAAGAGTAAAGAGTGAACTTATATTGCAGGAAATCAGGTTCAGAGCGGGATTTCCTCCAGGCACGTTCAGCAGTGCGTGAGCATTTTTGTAGGTGGCGTGTTTGTTGGGAGTGCCAGGGCTGGAGCTGACGACGTGGGGCTTTGCGAAGTTGGGGCGGAGCGAGAGTGTCAAGTGCAGCGGAGAGAGTATTGTTATAGTGGGTTCTAGCAAGGTCAGTGCAGGATATCGTGGAAGTGGTGGGAGAGGGGTATATTATTAAGATTGGAGAGTTGGGGAGGGTCCACAGTGTGCAGATTTCTACTGGTGCGGGAGCGAGAGGGGGAAGTAGGTTTAGCATCTATATTGGGATTAAAGGTGAGCAGATGGTGGTCTGCTAGAAGAGTATACTGCTTTATTGATCTGTGACTCACCAGCATTACCTGTATATGTATGTCCACATTGAAATTGTCTATTGCAACCTCCCTGTTATGTTTTTGTTGAATGCTTCAATTTAAAAAAAAAAAAAAAAAAAAAAAAAGTTGTTTAAAATTGTACTCTGTATCTGAATTATGGAAGAAAAATGTAGGGCTTCATGTCTCTTTTAAAGGGATATGAAACCCCAACATTTTCTTATGTGATTTAGACAGGGCATACCATTTAAAAAAAAAAAAAAAAAGTTCCCAATTTATTTATTTTATAAAATTAGCTTCATCCCATGATAGTCTGTGTTGAAGAGATACCTAGGTAGGAATCTGGAGCACTACATGGCAGGAAATAGTGCTGCCCTCTAGTGCTCTTGCAAAAATGCTTATATATGAGAGAGAGATAATCTGTTGATGTTAAAATGTATTTTAACAATTGCAACAAAAAAGCTTTTCATATGTTATATAACACACAGAGAAAGTCTGAAGTTTTGTCATTTTCCCTGTGGTTCTTGCACCCAGACATGTCTGGGGTTAACTGCCTATGACTCTGGGGACAGCACAGCTTCCTGTGAGTGCCGGTGAGCACCCAGGGCTGAGCATGTTGCAGGGTCATGGTATGTGTACCCGGTCCGGTATGAGAGTGCAGTCCCCTTCCGTGTTTTGTGTGTGTGTGTATATGTGTATATATAACAATTTTTATATTCATTCTCCAGATTTCCATTGGCAAGTGGAAATGTAATGGTGGCGAGTGAAAGTTAGTTAGTGAGTGTCGAGTCTGAAGTCTAGTGGCATGTTGTAAGTAGCAAAGTTGACACATTGTATTTGCAGAATGTACATTCCTATTGCAGCACTGACAAAGACACATTTTGAGCTATGCGCTAAAACTATTATCTAAAGGGATTTTATATATACATGAAAGTGCAAGGATTTGTTATTCCTCTAGGGCTGTAAGGACCCCATTAGTGCTGTTACTTCTGAGAGGGTAAATGGATCAGAGAGGGAGAGATTGGAGAGGAAAAGTGAAAGTGTAAAAGAAGGTAGAGTTAAGAGACAATGGAGAAAAAAAGATTGAAGAGATATGACAGAGGGGAAATATAGAGTGCGAAGAGAAGATATGGCCTGAGAGAGAAGGGTGAGGGTAAAAAAGAGAGATTGAAGAGAGAAGGGAGCTGAGAAAGATAGTTAAGAGCAAGAAGGGAGAGATGATGAATTAAAAAAAATCTCCAGGTCTGCTATAACCTCACATAACTGCCAACACTCTCTGTATTCTCTCAGTTCAACAACTTCCTTTTTCTATCCAGCTGTTGTCTTCCCCAGAACC